>NC_057735.1:3032591-3056509 GCF_004010195.1 Chiloscyllium plagiosum
ACACTCACACCCACACATATACACACACTCACACACACACAGACACATACACACACAGACACACACACACAGACACACGCACACACACACACAGACACAAACACACACAGACACACACACACAGTTCAGGAACAGCTTTTTCCTGGCCATTATTTAGACCAATGAATGTTCTCTCTCGCCTCAAATAATGCTGACCTTGCTAGCGTTGCACTTGCCCTGTGCAATGGAACCTGGATGCCTCTGTCTAAGCCTTTTTGATCTGTACATCTTGCTTATCATGATCCACCTGTACTGCTCATAAACAAAACTTTTTCACTGTACTTCGGTACACGTGATAATCAATCCATCACGATGTGACGACTCTCAGGATAAACCACCACCAGTTGATCTCTCTCTCTAATGAGAGAACAGGTTTATGGTCCAATTGAACTATGGTGACCTCACCTTGACAGCAATCCGTGTACAGGCGTCCATTTTTTTCTGCTCTGAGACAATTCATACTCTTCATGTCACAAGCTGAATCCGTGGACATCATGGCAGCTGTTGGCATGTCACTCCATGGGCACAGCACATGTCAGATATGGATTTACAGAAATATGTGAGAACCTCTGGTGTTACATAACCAAGTTAAAGGCACAGGAAACAGAAATCATTCTCAAAACTTCACGTCACCGCTCAAACAGCTGACATGGTGACAAGGAAAATAGCCTTGCTGTGTGTCTGAGGGATTGGCTCCTAGCATTCTGCTTCCTGATGCACACTGTAGTTTGTAAACTGACACAGCCAGAAACACACAGGTTGGAAAAGAACACTATATATAGACATAGGAGCACAAGTAGGCCATTCAGCCCATCGAGTCTGCTCCACCATTCAATGGGATCATAGCTGATCTGATCATCCTCAGCTCCACTCTCCTGCCTTTTCCCCATATCCCTGAAAACTCCCCCCTTATCCCAACTCTGTCTTCTGTTAGTTAGTTAGTCCTCTCTTTGTGCTAATATACTGCCATCAACATTGTGGCCTCGTCTCTTATTCAGACTTTAAGATACAGGAGTGGAAGTAGGCCACTCAGCCCATCACATCTGCTCTACCATTTGAAAATGATGGATATGTTTCTTAACCCCATTCTCCTGCTTTGTCCACATAACCCTTGCTCCCCTTACTAATCAAGCACAAATCTATCTTTGTCATAAATATACTCAATGTCTTAGCTTCCACAGATGTCTACAGCAAAAAGTTCCACACATTCACCACCCTCTGGCTGAATAAAGCCCTCGTCATCTCACTTCTGAAAGGTCATGCCTTCACTCTGAGGCTGTGCCTTCGGGTCTACTAGTTGAGACATCTTCTCCACATCCACTCTATCCAGGCCTCTCAATATCCTGTAAGTTTCAATCAGATTCCCCAATTCCCACCCCCACCCCCTGGTCATCCTTCTAAATTCCATTGAGTCCTCATTGAAGGCAGAGTCCTCAACCACTCCTCATAGGACAAGCCCTTCATCTGTGGGATCATTCCTGTAAACCTTCTCTGAACCCCCTCCAAGGCCAGCACAATGCTCCTTAGATACAGGGCCTAAAACACCTCACAATATTCCAACTATTAAGTACTAGTACCTTACCAAATGCCTTCAGAATCTAAATATTACATCTATGAGTTCCCCTTTATCTGCCCCCACTGCTCCCTTTTCGAAACCTGTAATAAGTTTGTTGGACGTGATTTCCCCTTCATGCTGAAGCTGTTTGGTTTTGTTATGTATTTTTAAACACACTGCTGTTCCACTGCTTTCTAATATATCCTAAAACACTCCCAGTGACAAATGATAAACTCATTGATGGATAGTTACCTGTTACAAAAACTGATATTGCTGGAAAGACTCAGCAAGTCTTGCAGCATCTGTGGAGAGAAGGCAGAGTTCACAATTTTTTTAATTCATCTGTCGGATGTGGGTGTCACTGGCTGGGCCAGCATTTATTGCCCATCCCTTGAGACGCTGCCTTCTTGAACCACTGCAGTCCATGTTGGGTTGACATACAATACCCTGGGGGAGGGAGTTCCAGGATTTTGACCCAGCAACACTGAAGGAATGACAACATATTTCCAAGTCAGCATGGCGACTGTTTTGGAGGGGAACTTGCAGGGGGTGGTGTTCCCATGTATCAGCTGCCCTTGTCCTTCTAGATGGAAGTGGTGTGGGTTTGGAAGATGCTGTCTAAGGATCTTTCTTCATTCCCCATGGTAATTCCAAATAGAGTCTGTTTGCCATCCATTCAGCCTCTTTCATGTAGTATCAATTTTGAGTTGCTCTTGAATTGACATTCTTGCAAATTGTCCTGATGTGTACAAGGGGAAACCTCTCGCAAAATGTGCTTTCTTTCAACAATCTCTAGGACACTGGTCATCCTTACACTGACCATCAACACGTACAGGCCAAGCATTTTCTGCTGGTCATCAGAATTGCTGCTGGGAACACACAGGACTCATCCTTAAACCAACATCATCAAACTAGACCATCCAATCAGCTATCTCATTGCAGCTTGTGGAACTTGCTTTGTACAAATTGGTTGTTGCATTTCCATTATTGGCAAGAGGTTTACAGATTTCTTTCTAGATGCACTTTGGGACATCCAAAGGTTGTGAAGGGTACTCTATAAATGCAAGCTTTTTCTTCTTCATTAATTCATTTTTCCACTAAAACAGAGGACTGAGAGACCCTTTCATGGTTGGGGACATCAGAGTTTGAGGAAGATGCCAGCCCGTTGAGTAAGAATGAGATACCAGCCTGGTGCCAACAGTTTTCTGAGCCGGCCTCTTCACTCTCATAGAGTTTATGGCACAGGCTATCCGATCTTCAGGAACAAAATTGAAAGCATTTGAAGGAAAGAATGAACACATAAATAGTAACAGGCGTTTCTAACATTTTCCAGATTCACGGAGTGCTGAACAAAGACTGTCTTTGTGTCAGCACAGGCAGCAGTATTGACCAGGAAAGGAGCTAGTACCCGGAACGCTCAGGAAGCCGGGAACAAACGGAGTAGGGGGGGAGGAAGACATGGTGGGGAGAGAGGAGGATGTGCAGAAACACACGAGCTATCCAGGAATACATGGGAGGGAGGTGGGGGGGGGTGAGCCGGGAACCCATGGAGGGAGGGGGGGGTCGGTGTAAGGTACAAACGGGTTGCTGGGTGCATTAACACACAGGTTCCATCATTCAACAAGATAATGACAGGTAAAATACCTCAATCTCACCTCTGTGTGATATATCTCCCTATTCCACCAGTTTTAGATTAGATTAGATTCCCCTGTCTGATTCTGGTTTTCCTCTTTAATCCCAGTTTTCCTCTCTGAGCCTGGTCTTTGTTTGTTCTGGAGACAGTTTCAAAATAAGAAAGCTCCCATTCAAAAAGGAGATGAGGAGTATCTTTTTCTCAGTGTTTGGAATTCTCTTCCCCAGACGGTGGTGGGAGCTGGACAGCTGAATATTTTTAAGGCTGAGTTCTTGACTGACAAAGGAGTCAAGGGGTCTCGAAGCTGTACAAAGGAGTGGAGTTGAGGTCACAATCAGGTCAACCATGACCTTGTTGAATGACAGAGTAGGTTCAAGCGGCCGAATGGCCTACTCCTATTCCAAATTTCCATTTTGTATCCTGTAATTCTCTCAGTAATCCTTAATTCTCACCTGCATCAAAAAATCTATTGAACTCTGCAACATACTCAACGGCTGAGTTTCCATAACCCTCTGGAATAGAGAGTTCCAGCCTTTTAAATCAAGAACTTTTCCCTCATTTCCTAAGCAGCTGACCCTTATTCTGCTATGTTTCTCAAACAAGGAGAAACTGTTTCTTGATATAATCTCTGTGAAATTTCTTGATAATTCCACATATTATCTTCCAAACCCAAGACCACTTCCATCTAGAAGGACAAGGGCAGCAGATACATGGGAACGCCACCCCTGCAACTTCCCCTCCAAGCCACTCACCATCCTGACTTGGAAATATATCGGCCATTCCTTCCCTGTCACTGGGTCAGAATCCTGGAATTCCCTCCCTAATTGTGGATCTACCTACAGCACATGGACTGCTGCAGATCCAGAGGCAGCTCACCCTCACCTTTCCAAGGGGCAACAAGGAACAGGCAATAAATGCTGATGTAGCAGTCAAGGCCCAAATCCTGGAAATGAATAAAAACGAGGCGAGATCCCCTTTTTCTAAGCTCCAAGGGTTCACTCTATCTCTCACTATTGGACAATCCTATCATGCAAAGGAACAAAAACAGAAATTGCTGGAAAAGCTCAGCAGGTCTGGCAGTATATGTGCAGAGAAATCAGAGTTAACGTTTTGGGTCCAGTGAGCCTTCCTCAGAATTCTATCAGGTGAAGGTCAGGCCGATGGGTCTTTGTTAAACTCTTTCTGGTGTAGGTTTGTAGTTCCTTGGGTAAAGGAGCGAAACCAGCACAAACCAGCCTGAATGTGGCCTCACCACTGCCCATTTCCAACAGATAGACAGGGTTTCCAACTAGTCTTCCCATTATGAACTATCTGGAATTATACACTGTATTGACATTATGACATCACCAATACCTCACACAAATTCAACATCACTTTCATCATTTTTATATTTCAATTTCTGCTTTATAAAGGTGAGAACAAAAAATAAATCTACATTGATTGTCATACTGAAATATCGGACAGATAGTACAATGGATTGTCAAAATGACTTGTTTACCATTAAATCCACATCCTCAAAGGAATGGTTTGGATTCCGAGAAAGAGGTAGTAAATGTACATCCCTCATAAATGTATAGAGCCCTGTAGAGTATCCAATCATCTGGCAGCTTGGAGCACCCTCAGCACCACCTTGTATTGATGGACAGACTGGGCTATACTCTGGAAATGAGAGTAAATGCCATTACAAGCAGGATGGGCCGAATGGCTTTCTAAATGGATTCTATGAAATACTGACAGCTCCTTGGGGACAGGGTGGTAAATACTGGCTGCAACAATATCCTTATTCATGCTTCCATACTTGAAAAGAAAACAGGAGTCCTGTTTATCATCAAATCACACATCACCTTCCCAGACAGAGTGTGGGAAGGGGAGATCCCAGATAATGTGCAAGCTCCAGATAGCTCCTGAGTAGGTGAGGCAGGTTACCCATCGTTTTAGTAGGAGTTGGATAAGACAACTAGCTCCTAATCTCATGAGGCTTCTTGTATCCCACAAATGGGAAGTGGAATGATGGAAAGGGAAGTGTGTGCTCCAACCTCCTTGTAACATTCTGTCGTGCCATGAAAGATAAACCGGAGATGTTTCCCTTAACCTGCGCTGACCAGTGTGTCCTTCAGCCCTGGGTGCACAGCTTTACTCTTGTAATGTGCATCAATGACATGTCTTATCCACTGGTTGTTGCCCTAATGAGATGTTAATGAACCTTCCTTAGATAGGATTGATTGTCATTGTTGGTTTATCTCAGAGGCTGCTAAGGGTTAACCATGTGGAAGATTGGAGTCCTGTACAGGCTCAGACCTGGTAAGGATGGCAGATATCCTTCCCTAAAGGAATCTTATTTATGACAATCTGACTGATTCACAGTCACTTTTACTCAATTATTGATTGTGACCAAAGCTAGATTTTTAAACAGCCCAGTGAATACAATAATGAGGCAATAAAATATAAAAAATCAAGCAGTGGGTTCATTTCTGGAGGGACGGTATTGGGCTTATGCTCTGATATAAGAGCAGGGAAGTTACATTAAACTTGTACAAAAGCTCAGTCAGGTCACACTTGAACTGTGGACATTTCTGATCTCCATATTACAGAAGGGGTATGGGGTACTGGAGAAGGTACAAAAAAGGTGATGTCAAAACTCGATGTTCTAATCATGAATCATAGAATCCCTAATGCATGGAAGCAGGCCATTCATCCCATCAAGTCCACACTGACCCTCTGAACAGCAATCCACCCAGACCTACTGCCCCATATTTCTAAACCTGAATTTATCAGGCTAACCCACCTAGCCTACACACCCCAGATCACTACAAGGCAATTTAGCATGGTCACCCCACCTAACCTGCACATCTTTGGATTGTGGGAGGAAACCAGAGCACCCAGAGGAAACCTACACAGACACGGGGAGAATGTGCAAAATCCACACAGACACTCGCCTGAGGCAGGAATTGAACTCAGATTCCTGGTGCTGTGAGGCAGCAGTACTAACCACTGAGCCACTGTCCTGCCCCTTAGGGAGGGCTGAACATGGATGGCACTTTATCTTGTTAAAGATATCTCTTTCCATCTGTAGAAGACCCAATAAGAGAAAAGTTATCGAAGATAGTTCCATTTGTAAAGGAGATCAAAACCAGGAGCTATGAATTGAATAACCACTAATAAGTCCAACGAGAAATGCAGGAGAAACATCTTTACTGAAGAGAATGGGGAAAATGTAGGGGACAAGGAGTAGAAACGCAAGTGATGGGAAGCTGGTTAAACATGTGAGGGAGAACGATGTAGGCAGAAATGTTGGTCAGGTGAGATGAAGGGAGGGAGAAGGATCATGTGCAGTAGAAACATCAGCACAGACCAGTTGGGCTGAATGGCCTGTTTCCATGCTGTAAATTGCACATCACCTGATGGTTCTAGCGATGCCCTCAAATTGTAAGGTTTTAAGTACAAGTCCCGCTACAACAAAGAGTGAACTCCAGAAATCAATAACCTGTAGGAGAGCATCAAGAAAATCCTACTCAAGAAACCCAATTAATTCATTCACATCTTTCACTGAGTCGGTGACACTCAACCTAACCCTAGGTGATAAGGACTAAAATAAAACAGAGAATCGCTGGCAAGCTTAGACAAAAACAGACTCTGCTGGAGAAACTCAGCAGGTCCAGCAGCATCTGTGGGAAGAGAAACCGAGTTAACATTTTGAATCCCAGAACTTGGAGAACAAAAAAACAAATCAACATTGATTGTCATGTCTGAAATACTGGTTTTGAAGAAAATTCACTGGACTTGAAATGTTAACTGTTTTCTCTCCACAGATGCTGACAGACCTCTGAGTTTCTCCAGCGAGTTCTTTTTTTGTTCTAGTTGATAAGAGCAAGGATCTCAATTAATTAGAAACAATTCCCATGATTGGATTGAATTCTAATCACTAAGCAGATCTGCCTGTCTGTTGTAACAGTCGTTTCCCTTCTCCATGGAGGTGACCTCTTTAACATCCCAGTCTCATCAAACCTGGGGAACCACAACCCTCAGCGGTACAGAACTACAAAGCCTCACGACCCTTTGAGTGAAGAATTGTCTCCTCATTGTGCTACCTAAAATATCACAAGGATATGGGACCATTGGATTAACCAGAATCTTTCAAGTCCTCCCAGTGAGGCCTCCTACAATGAGAGGAACTCCCAGCTTACTCTCATCCCACTCAAAATGGTGATGAATTAGGGTTGCCAATTCAGATTAATCATGCTCGTGATCAACTGTGTCCAGCGCACTCAAATATATCCATTCATCTCCAATATTTTTAAGCACTCATAAAAACCAAAATGTTAAAAGTATAGAATAAAAATGTAGAATTATTCAATGCCCCTGTGAAATATTTTCTTTTGACTGCTCCGAATGGTCAATGGAGATCCATTGGCAACTCCAGGTGAATGGAGGTTGCACTCAATCGGATTGGAGGCACATGAGGGTTGAGTGGAGGTTGTTAGTTGGAGGGAGGGGCAAAGACTACACTGATTATGGCCCCATGACAGATATTCCCCAGAATTAACACTCCATCGATCTCTCACTGCACCTCCCCAGATATATCTGTGTGATAGAGTGAAATGGAAGACCGGTCAGAATCGTAAAATGAACCAAACCATTGCCCCTCCCAGCCTTAAACATCCACGTCCTGCTCCTCAGCCCCATGGTATTTTTGCCCGGTGGATGAATTATCATGTTTGGTTTCGTTCAAATCGATTGTTGCCTCATGTTTTGATTTGTCTCCTTCTTCTTGCTTCTCCTTCCTCAGGAGATGATAATTGATTGCATTGCCAATGAACAGGAAGATACTCGCAAAGATCAACACCGCTCCGCACGCAAAATACACATAGCGGAAATCATTGTACGCGTCCTTCAGCAAACCTGCAACAAAAAGACATATCTGCAATCATCATGCAACTTTCCTACAATTCAACACTACATCAAAGGGGAAGAGGTTTGGGTCCAATCTCCCCTCCCCCGCAAATCTCTCCCCTTTCCCACTGTTGAGTCACTCCATCTTCCCAGCCATGTCCCCAGGCTGCCCCAGGTGTAATGACACGGTAACAGGTGTATTGGTGGGGGGGGGGGGGGGGGGGTAGGGTGGTTGAGGAAGACCTTTGACTTACACAGTGGGAAGTCATAACCTGGAACATGGTGCCTCGGAGTGGGGTAGCTCTAGAGACAATGGATTAGCTTTTGTTATTCCTTCACATGTTGAGGTCATCGCGGGCTCGGCCAGCGTTTATTGTCCATCCCTAAGAGTTAAGAGTCAACCCAATTGCTGTGGGTCTGGAGTCACATGTAGGCCAGGCCAGGTAAGGATGGCAGTTTCCTTCCCTAAAGGACATTAGTGACCCAGACAATCGACAATGGATTCAGGGACATCGTTAGACTCTTAATTCCAGGTTTGTACTGAATTCAAATTCCACCATCTGCCGTGGTGGGATTAAAACCTGGGTCCCTGCCCCCATAGGGGCAAGGAACTTGCAGTGACAGGGATACAGCAGGGGGAATGGAACTGACGAGATTGCTCTACAGAGAACGAGCACAGTCTTGATGGGCTGAATGACCTCCTTCTATGCCACAATGACTCTATGGTGACGCTTGAACCCAATTGCAAATTGACCGCACAAAGGGTTCCAGTTCTCTCTTTCTGTTTCAGTCACTAAAGGGTTACTTCCTTTTGTCATTTTAGAAAGAATCTGTAATTAGGTGGAGGAGTGAGGGCTGTCATACCTTCAGCAAAGGCACAATGAGGTGGGGGGGGTTAATAAGGGGGCTGTTCAAAATGATGAAGGTTTTGATTGAGTAAACATGGAAACTACATACACTGTTTCCAATGGCAGGAAGATCAATAACCAAATTTGTTTGGTAATAAATCCAAGAGAGAAATAAGGAAACATTTTGTTGGAAATGCTGGACAGCAGATCCATCAGGAATTTACAAACGTAAGCTTGGGTCCTGTTGTAGAACAGAGGGACCTCGGGGTGCAGGTACATAATTCTTTGAAATTTGCATCACATATAGACGGGGGGGGGGGGGTTAAAAAGGTGTTTGGTATGCTTGCCTTCATTGCTCAGTCCTTTGAATTTCTATGTGGGGACGTCATGTTGAGGTGTACAGGACATTGATGAGGCCTCTTCTGGAATACTGTGCCCAGTTCTGATCACCCTCCTACAGGAAGGATATTACTGAGCTGAGGAGGGTTCAGAAGAGATGTTGCCAGGTATGGAAGGTTTTGAGTTATAAACAAGGACTGCGACTCTTTTCATTGGAGCGTAGGAGGTTGAGAGGCGACCTTATAGAAGTTTATAACACAATGAGAGATATAGATAGAGTTAATGGTGATTGCCTTTTCCCTAGGATGGGGGATTTCAAGACTAAGGGGCACATTTTTTAAAGTGAGGGGCAAATCTTTTACACAGAGGGTGGTTCATGTGTGGAATGAATTTCCAGGGGAAGTGGTGGATGAAGGTACAATTACAGTGATTAAAAGATATTTGGATAAATCCATGAATAGGAAAGGTTTGGAGGGATTGGGCAGGTGCAGGCAGGAGGGACTAGTTTAGTTTGGGATTATGATCGGCATGGAGTGTTTGGACTGTGGGATGTTTCCATGCTGCATGACTCTGTTACTAACTACAGGGAAAGAGCAGGACATGGACAGGGGGACATCTTCAGGATGACAATCTGTAGCTATTGAATTGCCACAGGGATCAGTGTGGGGCACAATTATTTACAATATTTAATAATGACTCAGATGAGAAAAGTGAATGTACTGTCGCCAAGTTTGTGGATGACACAAAAATAGGAGGAAAGGCACATGGTTAGATGGACACAAAGAGTCTACAGAGGGATACAGACAGGATCTGCAAATGGGCAAAAAAAATGGCAGACGAGATATAACGTGGGAAATTGTGATGCTATGGACTTTGGCAGATAGAGGGGTTGAATATTAGTTAAATGGAGAAAGACTGCAGAACGCTACAGCATAGAGCAATCAGGATCCCTTATGCATGAATCAAAAAAAGCCAGCCTAATATTTCAGCAGGTAATAGGGAAAACAAATGGAATGTTCAAAGGGACTGGAGTGTAAAAGTAAGGAAATCTTGCTAAAACAATACAAGGTACGAGTCAGCCCACACCTCCAATACTGTGAACAGTTTTGGCCCCAGTCTCGGCAAAGATACACCCTGATGTGGGACAGTAAAGCGAAGGTCCATTTGGCTGATCCTGGGTATGGAGGGACTGTTCTATGAGCAGAGGTTGGACCTGTACCCAATGGAGTTTAGGGGTAACATTATTAAAACATTTAGAGGCCTTGGTAGGAAAGTCTGCTTATCCTGTGGCAGAGTCTAGGACCAGAGGGTGTAGTCTCAGAATAAGGGCCTCTTTCTTTACAGATGTGGGAGAATTCCTTCTCTCAGAGGATAGTGAATCTGTGAAATTCTTTACCACAGAGAGCTGCCGAGGCTGGGCCGTTAAGTATGTTAAAGGCTAAGATAGATTTTTAATCAGTAAGGGGAATCGTGGGATATGGGAAGGAGGCAGGAAAGTGAATTTGCAGATTATCAGATTGACTATGATCAGAATGAATAGGGTAGCAGACTCAATGGGCTGAATGGCCTGTTCCTGCTCCTCTGCTTGTAACTGGAGCCTTTGTTCATTGCTCCTTCAGAGGCACAATGGGCTGAATGGCATCCTTCTGTGTTCTATGACTCTACATCCCAACACAATGGCACACACAGCCGTGCTTACCCAACAGCGGAGGTCCCAGCAATACAGGACAACACTCCACTATGGTGACCAGTCCCACTGCGCTGGAGAACCTCTGTGCACCGACCATATCCATCAAGGTTTCAAATAGGACGGAGCTCAACATGCCAAAGGCAAACCCAAAGAAGATGGTGTAGATGACCAGGCCGGTATAATTAGTTGCCAACGGCATCATGATGTGGCAGATGCCATTGTAGAGGACGGAGAAGGAGAAAAAGTACTGGATCTTGGGCCTCACCCACTTGGTGTTGGCCAGAAGCCCCATGGATGGCCGAGCAAACATGTCCACAAAGGCCAGGATGGACAGGAGGAAGGCTGCTTTGTACTCATCGATTTCCATATGCTTGGCATAAGTGGACAAGTAGACCAGGGGTGCGAACAGGCCAAAGAACATGATGACATTGCCAAACAGGTAGATCAGGAAACCTCTGTGTTTGAAGAGTGACAAGTCCAAGTACTTGCTGATGGTTTGGAAAATGCTGAGCTTTGCTTTGGGTTTGCCAGTCTTGAGGTCAGAGTTCACGTCAGCCTCTCCCTGATCATCCATTGGCTGTTTGGATTCACTGCTCCACTGATGGCCTATGGGACGCATGAGGGCTCCAGCCACACAGCAGTTGAGTAAGATGCCCCCCAGGATCAGGAAGCCCCCCCTCCATGAGTAATTGTCAAAGAGGTACTGGTTAAGAGGGGCTAATGTGCTGAGAATAACTGGACTTCCCGCCATTGCTAGCCCATTGGCCAATGGACGCTTCTTGTAGAAATACTTCCCGATCATGGTCAGGGCTGGCTGCAGATTGAAGGCGAGTCCCAGCCCTAGATAGAAATGTTTTAGAAAAAACAATCAGTTGCTGTTATTCCAAATAAAGCAAAATCAAGTTAATGTTTTAAGGGGATGTGTGTTCATCCTAATTACATGAAACTGATGTTTTCAAATTCCTCCATGGCCCAATCTCAGCCCAACTCTATCATCTCCACTAGCTCTTTAACACTTTGATTTCTCTCCATTTAGTGTCCACTCCTCATGCTCATTCTCAGTGCTAATCACTTCACTTTGGCGGTCATGTTATCAGCTGTCTCTGCCCTCAACCTTTCTCTCCCTCTCTCTCTGTCACTGTTTCTCTATCTATTTCTCTTCTCAGGCTCTCTGTCTCTCAATTGAACTCTATCACTCACTTCATCTCTCCTTCTCCCTCTATCCCTGTTGTTAGGATTCAGGCCGATTCTATTACAGAAGAAGCCAAATCCTAGACTGAAATTGGTTTGATAGATTATTTTTTTTTGGTTTTAACATGGTGGTCTCTCACAGAAACAAAAACAAATGCAGTTTTATCAATCAAACAGAATATTATTCTGCAAAAGAAATGCAGATACCATAGAATAAACCAGCCTTTTCACATAAATCACAAATTTAAATATTTGAAAGCTCACAGTAAAATACACCCCCCTTAAGCCAAAACGTACTCCTCTACAGTTCTCACACCAGAGATAAAATTCCCTTTTTTTTTATCACAGTTAGGATTTAGTTTCACAGTTGCTTCAATTTCTTTCTCAGAATTTGATCACCACTTTCTTGAGTCATTATAAAACTGAGCTTCGACTTTCTCAACTTCATTTAACCCCTTCAAGGTTTTAACCAAATACTTTTGCTCTGGAACTTTTAAACTAAACTCCTTATACAAAGGTAACCAATTTCTTAACTGAGGGTATGAGCTATACTGAGAGACGAGAAAAACTTGAGTTGTTTTCTCTGGAGCAGTGGAGGCTGAGGGGAGACTTGATGGAAGTCTGTAAAATCATGAGATGTATAGATAGGGTTGGTGGTCAGAATCTTTTTCCCAGAGTTGAAATGTCTAATACTGGGCAGCTTGCATTTAAGGTGAGAGGGGGAAAGGTCAAAGGAGATGTGAGGAGCACAGAGAGTGGTAGGAGTCTGGAACATACTGCCAGTGATGGTGGAGGAGGCAGATACAAAAGGGGCATTTAAAGGACTTTTAGATAAGCACATGAATATGCAAGGAATGGAGGGATATGGACCAAGGACAGGTAGAAGGGATTAATTTCATTTGATGCAATGTTCAGCACAATATCGTGGGACAACGGGCCCATTCCTATGCTGTATTGTTCTATGTTCTAATCTAAGCTACCTCCCTTTCTCTGGAGCAACTATTTTACAATCGCACTTCAACCAAGACTTCTGTGAACTTACCTACCCTGAAACCCAAAAGCTTTGTCAAGCTCTGGCTGTTTCCCCTGACCAAAACAACAAAAAAAGTCAATCTCTGCCCTTTTAAACTGAACGCCAAATGCACAGCTGGTCACATTATTTGCTCATGTAAACTCTCCCAACGTCATTAATTCCTCTTAGCCTCCAAGAGTTATCTCTCCAAGACTTCCCTTTCTAAAATAAAATCACCAAGGCAAGAGAAAGATGTACAAGTTAATCAAAAAAATCTCTTCACCAAAACTCACATACCACTAGCTCAAATCAAATTCTAAACTCACTATTTTTAAAATATAGGCAAATCACACACCTTACATCACTCTGTTCCTGTCTCTTTCTCACTTTGTCTCTCTTTATAGCTCTCTCTTGCTCTCTGTCTCTCTTCCTCTCACTCTCTGTCTCTCTTCCTCTCACTCTCTGTCTCTCTTCCTCTCACTCTCTGTCTCTGCCTCTCTTCCTTTCGGTCTCCCTATCTTTGTCTCGTCATCTGTCATTCTGTGAGCAGCTCTCACTCTCTGTGTGTCTCTCTCTCTCACCTTTAAGTCAATCCTCCCGCTGCTACAAAGAGTTTGGCCACCTAATTCCAACGTGGCTCAAATTCTGCCTTCTGGGGTTTCATTATTCAAAGGTGCCAGCAAAATGCAAGCAGTAGCCAGATCTCTGAGTTACGGAACCCTGATACACAGCTGAGTTTTACTGATGTCTTGGCCAACATTTAATCCTTAAGCAACATCATTAAAAGGAGATTCTCTGATCATGATCCCATCGGTGTTTGTGGAATTTTACTGGCTGCCATTGTTTTTTTTACACCTGTGACCACATTTCTAAAAATGTGGTCATTTTGGAACCTCCAACACTGAGGATGGCACTACATAAATACAAATCCTTTCCTATTTCTGATGTACATCAGGTGTTAGCTCTCTACATAATCAGGACAGTGGTGCTGATACTGCGGCTAAGACTGGATCAATAACTTATAACGTTCTGTCAGTGCTCAAAGAGCCCTGAGACATGCTGCACAGAACTCACTAATGGTTTGGAAATGACTGAAGAAAGTTCAGTTCTGCACATAGAGGTTGCATTGTGGAGAAATCCCTCAGTAACTCAGTTAGATCAGTTAATAATGGTGGTGATATAACAACGCCAAAAGTTATAGGAAGAAAAGGAGCAGTGAATGAGATGAATAAAACAAGCACGTCCCTAAAGCAAAACTCAGTAAATATTTAATGTTACAATAACGCTGCTTCGATCTTTGTGACAACCCTGGATATAAGACCTCAGCTGGAGTATTGTGTACACTTGTGGGCACCACACTATAGCAAGGATGTGATCACTTGGAGAGAGAGAGTGCAGACATGATTTTTGAGATTGGTTCCAAGGATGAGAAAATTTAGTTAA
This sequence comes from Chiloscyllium plagiosum, assembly GCF_004010195.1. Lineage (NCBI taxonomy): Eukaryota > Metazoa > Chordata > Chondrichthyes > Orectolobiformes > Hemiscylliidae > Chiloscyllium > Chiloscyllium plagiosum. Next base: position 3,047,232 of record NC_057735.1, read on the forward strand.
GAGGAGAGATTGAAGAAGAGAACGTTGCTGAACAAAGAGACCTTGGAGTGCAGGTTCATAGCTCCTTGAAAGTGGAGTCTCAGGTAGTTAAGGTAGTGAAGAAAGCGTTTGGAATGCTTGCACTGAGGATGGAAGTTAGAAGATCTTGTTGCGGCCGTACAGGGCATTGGTTCGGCCACTTTTGGAATTTTGCATTCAAGTCTGGTCTCCAAGGATGTTGTTAAACTTGAAAGGGTTCAGACAAGATTTATAAGGATGTTGCCAGGGTTGGAGGATTTGAGCTCTGAGGAGAACTGAATAGGCTATAGTAATTTTCCCTGGTGCATCGGAGGGTGAGGGGTGATGTTATAGAGGCTTATAAATCATGAGGGGCCTGGATAGGGTAAACAAATAAGGCCTTTACCCACAATACAGAGCTCCAAAACTAGACTGGGGGGGGGGGGGGAACCTTATAGAAGTTTATAAAATCATGAGAAAATTCAATAGGGTGAATAGCCAAGGTCTTTTTCCCAACATAGGGGAGTCCAAAACCAGAGGGCATAGTTTTAAGGTGAGAGGGGAAAGACCTAAGGGGCAACGATGTCAGGCAAAGGGTGGAATGAGCTGCCAGAGGAAGTGGTGGAGGCTGGTATGGTTACAACATTTAAAAGGCATCTGGATGGGTATATGTATAGGAAGGGTTTAGCGGGATATGGACCAAGTGCTGACAAATGGGACTAGATTGGGATATCTGGTCGGCCTGGACTGGTTGGACCGAAGGGTCTGTTTCCATCACTCACCTTGACCTCCTTCCACCTATCGCATTTCCAATGCCCCTCCCCCAAGTCCCTCCTCCCTACCTTTTATCTTAGCCCGTTTGGCACACCTTCCTCATTCCTGAAGAAGGGCTCATGCCCGAAACATCGATTCTCCTGTTCCCTGGATGCTGCCTGACCTGCTGCGCTTTTCCAGCAACACATTTTCAGCTCTGATCTCCAGCATCTGCAGACCTCACTTTCTCCTTTAACAAGTGACAGCCACTTCATCATCACTGATTCTATCTTCCTAGTGGGATTTGAACCAATACCTCCAATACATTTGCCTGGAAGCTGGGTTACAAGTTGACCACTTCCCCACCAGCACCCCCCTTTATCATCAGTGACTTTGGATAGGATGCTTTACAGGATTAAAATGAGTAACCACATGGCTAAGTATTACTCAGAATCTTAGTAACAAACTATAGTATCCCACCGAGAGACACCATTGATACATTAATTGTTGCAATCATCCCCACACAATTAAACATTGTGAAGAATCACGCATCAAAGATCGACTGAAGACTTACCCCCGATGACTCCTATACAGAAATAAAGCTCCACGATGCTCCTGCAGAATGAGGCAATGATCATTCCTGAGCTAGCCAGCAGTCCACCCAGTAGCACCACAGGCCGGCTGCCATACCTGTTCACCAGGATACTGCTGACGGGACCTGCAGGGTACAGGAGATTAGTTAACATGGTCACCTGAGGAACACAGCAACAGGAGTAGGCCATTCAGCCCTTTGAGTCTGTTCTACCATCCAATGAGATCACGGCCTAATTCCACATACCTGCCTTTGGCTCATACCCCTTAGTACCACTGCTTAATAAAAATAATCCAAATCAGATTTAAAATTAACAACGGATGCAGCTTCCACTGCCATTTGTGGAAGAGAGTTCCAAACCTCTCCTACCCTTGGTGTGTAAAAGTGCCTCCCGACATCCCTCCTGAACAGTCTGGCCCTAATTCTCAGACTATGCCCCTAGTTCTAGAAACACCAACCAGTGGGAATAATTGGTCAACCCTGTTTTTCCTGTTAATAAGTCAAAGATTTTGATTAGATCACCTCTTAACTTTCTAAATGCTAGAAAACAGGCCTCATTCGTATAATCTCTCCTCCTGAAGTACAGGTGTCATTCTTTTATGCCTACATTGTCCTCCCTCCAAGGCCAGTCTCTCCTTGGTAAGGTGTGGTGCCCAGATCTGCTCTCAGTCTCCATGTGGGCTCTAACCAGGGTGAAGAAACTTTGTGCTCTCTCAGCAGAGCATGCCCCAAGTCTCTCCCTGAAGTTAGCTGGATGTATATGTCTCCCTGAGCCCTCCCTAACTGAGGACATAGATAGGGTCAAGAAGAAGGAACTTCTCCCGCTGAAGGAGGGCTCAATATCCAGCGCCGCGGGGGGTTATGGTAAGGGGCAGGAGGTTTAGGAGCGATGTGAGAACAACCTTTTTCACCCAGACGGTGGCGGGGATCTGGAACTCACTTCCTGAGAGAGTGGTAAAGGCAGAAACCCTCATAACATTGAAGAAGTACTTTAATACATCTTGCACTGACAAGGCAGACACGATGTGGAGGAGTCGGTGTTGGACTGGGGTGGACAAAGCTAAAGATCACCTGGTGTTGTGGGATTTTTAACTTTGTCCAAGGCAGACAAGGTTATGGCCCAAGTGTTTAGATTATATTAGGTTAGACAACTTACAGTGTGGAAACAGGCCCTTCAGCCCAACAAGTCCACACCGACCCTCCGAAACGTTAGAAAGTGGGATTAGAATGGAGCTTGTTTTTGACCAGCACAGACTCTATGAGCTGAAGGGCCTCTTTCTGTCCTGTTCACCTCTCTGACTCTACGGCGCCGTTACTCTATGGAGAAAGTGAGGACTGCAGATGCTGGAGATCAGAGTCAAAACGTGTGGTGCTGAAAAAGCACAGCCTGACCTTCATCAGGACATTCCTGTTGAAGGGCCTATGCCTGAAACGCCGTTTCTCCTGCTCCTCAGATGCTGCCTGACCAGCCGTGCTTTTCCAGCAATGCACTTTTTGATGCTGTTACTCTCTGACGAGTTCTCACTCCAACCCCATCAGGATAGTGAGGTTGGAAGTGGAGAGGCTAAGCCTGAATGGTTGGGCTGAGTCTTCATTTTTCCCTGACATTTAATACACACACATTGAGGTTAGAGCCCTCCCAGTGTCGGTGCTGAACTGCCCTCCCCCAAGCTGGGTTCACCAGCCCCCAGTGTAGTTCAGCCCATTCCAGATGCTCATAGTCTCTGGTGAACACAAGTCACTTCCTCTACTATGTTTCTGCGGTTGACAGATGCCAGGGGCATGATTCTCATTCTTTGTTCCATACACACAGTCTCTGCTGAAACCTGCAGTTAACCAACGTCCCCAGAGACACAGTCTGCCAAATAAACATGAAACCAAGGGGCCTGCTCACACAGCTCTGATTCACTTTGCCATCTCACATTCCTTCTATTCGGGCTTTAGCCAAGAGACAGCAGTCGGATCTCAGATGCTGCAGCGCGTTGTCAGCCTGGGTTCCAGGAATTCAGTGTCACATCCTGAGCTCACAGTGAGAACATTCAGCCTTCAAAATTCCACTTGAGAAAGTTGAGCATAAACAAACTGACACACCCAGTGAAGCACTCAAGGTGATGATGGTGCTATATAAACCCAGAGTGCAGCCACAGCGAGAGGATTGTGCGTAGTTCCGGAATGCACATTATTCAAGGCACGTGACTGCACTGGAGAGGGGGCAAAGGAAATTTCCCAGGATGTTGCCTGGGCTGGAGAGAGAAAGGAAGAGAGATTGGACAGACTGGGTTTGCTTTCCTTACAGCAGAGCAGATTAAGAGGGGACAGGTTTGAAATGGATAAAATTACAAGGGGCATAGATAGGGGATACAGGAAGAAACTCTTCCCTTTGATGGAGGGATCATTGACCAGGGGTAGGCGGGGGGAGACAGGTTCAAGGTAAAGAGGCAGAGGTTTGGAGGGCTGGAACCCGCTGCCTGTAAAGGGTAGGAGAGGCGGAAACCCAAATCACATTGAAGAAGGATTTAGATGTTCACTTGTGCTGCCCAGGCAGACACAGCTTTGGGCCTAGGGCTGGGAAATGAGATTGGAAAGTCAGCGGGTTGTTTTAGGCTCAAGGGGCAGAAGGGCCATTTTCTGTGCTTTATGACTCCATGATAAGAGCATTTCACTGTGACCCCTCTGATGAAGTTCCTTCTGCCCTGTGGAGTGAATGTGAGAGATGTCATGGTGCTAGCTTACCCAAATTTCTGTCTCAGCCAAAATCATCAACTATATGGAAACTAGCACATTGCAGCTGTTGGAACTGCTGTACAAATTGACTGCCAAATTCCACCCCCCACCTCCTCCTATAATATACAGCCTATTGTCTATTCAGTGCAGTGGTCAATTCATCATGAGGAAAGCTCCTTCCTGATGCAGAGTAAAGCTCCCTCTACATGTCCCCATCAAACACTCCTAGGACAGGGACTGCATGGGGTTAGATACAGAGTAAAGCTCCCTCTACACTGTCTCCCTCCCCATCAAATACTCCCAGGACGGGGACAGCACGGGGCTAGATACAGGGTACAGCTCCCTCTACACTGTCCCCATCAAACACTCCCAGGACAGGGACAGCATGGGGTTAGATACAGAGTACAGCTCCCTCTACACTGTCCCCATCAAACATTTAACCAGTCCCAGCAAATATCCCTTTTTCTGGCATTAGAATTCCATTGTCAATGCTCAAACATTGCAGATTCTCATATTTTTCCATTTTGATATCCCAGCTGCATTGTGGGAATCTGTAAATAGCAACAAAACAGTTCCTTGGAGTCTTGTGTAAGATGGTATTTTGGCTCGACTAAAATCTTTGATCAGCAGCATTCGGTGCCTTTTTTAGCACCAACCAGTTGAACAGTAGTGTGTTGGCAAGTCATCACCTGGGACAGCTCTGTTAAAGATAGTGACTGCTGCTTTGCAAGAGCTGGCAACTCTGATTCAGTGTGTACTGCTCACATCAGTGATTCCAAAGGTTGGGGGTTCAAGTCCCACACTACAGGGGTATCGCCTCTTGCTGACATGACCCCTTATTGAAACACAGAGACCAGTCACATCTTTTCTCCCCGCACTGACAGGCTTGGTAATGTCCTGGTAAACATCCTCCTGCCCCCTCCCCAAATGTTTGCAGTCTTTCCTGAGGGGCAGTGTTCTGTTTGTGATTACAACAGTGACGACTCGTCAAACCACCTTATTGGGTGTAAATCAGGTTAGGGAGACCTGGAGACTGTATAAATGCACGTTCTCTGTTTCGGAGGAAAAAAGGAACCTCCAGTCATCTGGCACTTCACCTGTGGCCAGGGAGGCCCCAGCAATCTCCTCCCTAGCCCAACCTCCTCCCCCATAGCAGCCTGGGATACATCACTTCAGGTCCTTGAAAATAGAATGGAAATATTCATTTAAGGCGGCACCCACTTTCCCTGGTTCCACGTACAGATTGCTCCTTTGGTTTCTACAGGCCCCAGTCTTTCCCTGGCAATCCTCTTATTCTTAATTTATTTATATAAAAACTCAGAGTTTTCCCTAATCCCATCTGTCAAAGGTGTTTCCTGGACCCTCTTCACCCCCTGAATTTCCTTTATAAGCAGCACCTCCTCCACTCCCTATACTTTTGAAGGGCCGCGTATAATGGGAAGCTTGAATTAGTCCATATGCAGAGTGCCCCTGCCCTTACCCACTGCCCCTCCCCCATGTCTGCAGCGTGACAGGTCACAGTTCAGCTCCTGCTGTCCTCAGCAAATCAGGTATTTTTTCCCCCAAAGACAGCTTGTGATTCAATCACACAACCAGGCCAATGTTTCAGTACCTGCCCTCTCAGGACCTTTTCTCATCTGATCTTCTGTTTTTGGCTTAAAAAAAAGCTTCTAACCTCAGGCTGTGTTTGGCAGGAACCCAACTGTGTGAAAAGTTCCAGGCCCCTGTAACCTGTGCACTCAGTGTGGCCACGTTGGCTGCATGTGATAGGATCATGAGGCAGTGTGATGACCGGCTCTAGTTTATGCTGTTGAATCAGATTGTTTGTGGGAAAGGGAAGATAACACCAGTCAGGGCCTGAACAAAGTGGAGAAAGCAGATGGTGAGTGAGTGAGTCAGTCAGAGGATGAGTGGTTGTTGGTGTGAATGTATGAGTGTGTACATGTGCATTTGTGTGTGCCCGTGTGTATGTGTCTACATGTTTGTGCATGTGTATATGTGTACATGTGCAGATGAGTATGTATACATGCGTGCCTATGTCTGTGTATGTGGGGGGAGGGGGGGGATGTTTCTATATATGCGTACATCTGCACGTGTGAGAGCTGTGGCTTAATTAGAAGCACCCTCACCTCTGAGTCTAATATTTTCTGGCTTCACTTAAGGTTACCACTGCAGTGCAGTACTGAGTGAGTGCTGCAGTGTCAGAGGTGCCATTTTCTTTGGATGAGACATTACACTGAGGCTCTGTCTCGCCTTCCTCTTACATTGGTATAAATGATCCCATGGCAGGGTTTCACAGAGGAGAAGGAGAGTTTGTCCTAGTCTCCTAGTCAACATCACAAAAACAGATGATCTGATTTCTACCATATTGTTGTTTGTGGGATCTTGCTGTGTATGAATTGTCTGCCATCCTTCCAAAAGGACAACAATGTCAACACTTCACAAAGACTTACAGGTTGTAAAGAGTTTCAGGAAAGGTGTAAAAGAATTGCAACTTAGCATACCTTGCCCAGTACGGACAGAAGGGGCTGAATGGCCTCCTCCTATGTAGGACCATTCTATTTGCACTTGTGGCTTCTGGTTTAACTGATTGACAATAGGGTTAGGATTCAGTGTCACTCAGATCATGTTTACTGACACTGACTGATGCCGAACTGCCAGTGATAATGCAGTGACCTAGTTTGGTTCAAAGTCATGAAAGGATCTGAAAGGATCTTTGAAAGATTGAGTGATTCTGCACAGTGACAGAGTAAGAGGCACAATTTCAAAACAAGCCCATTAATGTCCAATGTACTATATCACTCAATCAGTCGCCTCAGGTGCCTTCGAAAGGAACCACAAGGTAATTATCAAACAATCACTTCCTTATCAACACATCAATCAGAAGTTTAATGTATGCATTGTACCACTATTATTTATTTCCTAGTTTACTTACGCATCATTGTACTTTGATTATTAACACTCGTGGAATATCAGAATTCAGAAAGAGGTATTCAGGAGCAAATATAAGGAATGCTAGGACAGTCCAGTTGTTGGTGAAGACATGGGCAGGATAAAGCAAGTGGGAGGATGGGAAAGCTAATGGAGTCTGCTTCATCGACTCTTACGCGCGTGCGCACACACACACACTCACACTCACACACATACAGACACACACACACAGTCACACTGACATGGTGGGGCCGGCACGGTGGCTCAGTGGTTAGCACTGCTGCCTCACAGCGCCAGGGTCACAGATTCGATTCCAGCCTCGGGTGACTGTCTGTGTGGAGTTTACACATTCTCCCTGTATCTGTATGAGTTTCCTCTGGGTGCTCTGATTTCCCCCCACAATCCAAAGACATGCAGGTCAGGTGGATTGGCCATGCTAAATTGCCCAACATGTTAGGTGCATTAGTCAGGGGTAAATATAGGATAGGGGAATGGGTCTGGGTGGGTTACTCTTCAGAGGGCCTTTTTCATACTGTAGGGAATCTAGCCTAGACATACATATACACACACACACACAGAGTCACATATTCATATAGTCACACAGATACACAGACACAGACACACAGTCATACACACAGTTTCAATCATACGTACACAGAAACCCACACATACACATCCACACAGACAGAGATGCACATAAACACACAGACAGAAGTTCAAAAGACACTCACACTCAGAGGCAGACACACACATACACAGATACAGACACAAAGACCCTCACACATAAACATACACACACACTCAGACAGACACGCATACATGAGTGCAGGCATGCTACATAGTGACTGAAGGATCCAAGCTTAATTACTTTGCAGTAATTTTAAGTCAGTCAACAAGTCATTGAGTTGGCACAGTTGTGAATACTCATACTGTCACCTTCATCCCCTCCCCCACTCACTTACTGTACTCCATGCTACTTTCTCCCCAACCCCCCCCACCCTCCTCTAGCTTATCTCTCCACGCTTCAGGCTCTCTGCCTTTATTCTCCTGCTCCTTGGATGCTGCCTGACCTGCTGTGCTTTTCCAGCAACACATTTTCAGCTCTGATCTCCAGCATCTGCAGTCCTCACTTTCTCCTCTCTGCCTTTATTCCTGATGAAGGGCTTTTGCCCGAAACGTCGATTTTTCTGCTCCTCGGATACTGACTGAACTGCTGTGCTCTTCCAGCATCACTCTGATCCAGAATCTGGTTTCCAGCATCTGCAGTCATTGTTTTTACCTACCTGACAGGTTGTCCTGTTGATGTGCACAGAGTAACACTGAACTCTTGTAACAAGCCTCAATGAGCCAAATAGTTTATTCTGTGACGTATCCACTTTTCGGTAAGTCTAGCTGCGTTGAGGAATTTGAACTGTGGAACTTTAACATAGAAAATGGCCAGTTGCCAATCACAACAATGACCAGAATCTGTGGGTCATTGAAAAACACCACTTCCAGAACAAAACAGAATGAAATATTTTGCAAAGTACTTATTCAAGTTTTTTTTAAAAGTCAGAACACTGTTTTCAATGCCCCAGTAATCAGACATGTGTTGTTTAAGAAGTGGAGTGTGTCAGTGAGCCAGTTAGTTACCAGTCCCCACACTCTAACCTTCCAGTGAGAGCAGAGCGACTCTGATTTCACTTCGATCCAATGCTCACAGGATTCAGAATCAGTTTGAAATAATTCTGAGCACTCAAAGTGTTTCGAGTACACACTCATTCTCAGTGCTGGAAAGCTGCCTGGTAACTGCCAACTCACTCAGTCTCTGGCTCAGCCCATGGTGCAGGGGCAGCACAACCCACCCGATTCCAAACCCGAATGTCCGAGAGGTCCACAGGTTTCCCCACAATCACTCACTCAAAGTCAAGCTCAGATCGCTAATATCTGCAGCTTTTCTGCAATTGACATTCCTTTAAAACTAGCAACAGCAAACACAGTGATTGGACTTTAGATTCAGTGCTGGGTCTGAGCTGAGACACTGAAATGGGGCAGAGCAGACTGATATTGTGTCAAGGGATTCACATGCAGTAATCATTGCTGAGGGAGACCCACACAGTCAGAGGGTCAGTGCTGATGGAGTGCCGCACTGTCGGAGGGTCAGTGCTGAGGGAGTGCCGCACTATCGGAGGGTCAGTGCTGAGGGAGTGCCACACTGTCAGAGGGTCAGTGCTGAGGGAGTGCCGCACTGTCGGAGGGTCAGTGCTGAGGGAGTGCCGCACTGTCGGAGGGTCAGTGCTGA
>NC_057735.1:3058971-3060244 GCF_004010195.1 Chiloscyllium plagiosum
CTGAGGGAGTGCCGCACTTGACAGAGGGTCATACTGAGGGAGTGCCGCACTGTCAGAGGGTCATACTGAGGGAGTGCCGCACTGACAGAGGGTCATACTGAGGGAGTGCCGCACTGACAGAGGGTCATACTGAGGGAGTGCCGCATTGACAGAGGGTCAGTGCTGAGGGAGTGCCGCACTGACAGAGGGTCTGTACTGAGGGAGTGCCGCACTGTCAGAGGGTCATACTGAGGGAGTGCCGCACTGTCTAAAGAAGGTTGATTGGAGCACAGATGCAAATAATAATTAGCTGGCTAGTAAATTCAAGCTAATTCTGAAATAATACCAGGAATGAAAGAGTTAAGGTTTGTGAAGCGAGAGGGGAAGGGTTGATTTGACAAGAAGCTGAGCAGCATTTCTGGTTGTGATGTTGAAACTGACAGATGCTTCTGAAAGAGTCAACAAAAAGCAACTGTTTCCAGTGGAATGGGTCAGTAATCAGGACAGACACAAATTTTAGTAACAGTTAAAACAGGTGAAAATAAGAATCTCCCTCACACAGAATTGTTTTAATCTGGAACACATTGCCAAAAAGGACATTAGAAGCAGACTCAACAGTAACTTTCAAAAGGGAAGTGAAGACGTCCTGGAAAAGGAATTTTTTTAGAGTTACATTCCTAGTGAAGGGAAGTAACGAATTACAGAGCTCTTTCAGAGACCTGGCAGCCTGTAAATGGGCTGAATGGCCTGCTTTGATAATAAGAGGTTAATCTGGGTGTTTCTAACAGTTGCAAAAAGCAAATGTTAAGGTTAGTTACTGAAACCTCTATCTCTTTTTTCTATACACCAGTCTGACATCCCCCACAAATCAGTTTGACCACATCCACGGCGTCTATCCACTGCCAACAGTAACAACTGGCAACTGAGGTAGCACTCCCTCTCCCCTCAGGTCCACCCCAGGAACTGGGCTGAAATACCACTGCAATTACCCAGCGCTGAGGGAGCACCGCACTGTCGGAGGGTCAGTGCTGAGGGAGTGCCACACTGTCAGAGGGTCAGTACTGACGGAGTGTTTGGGATATCTCTCAGTGCTGAAAGGTTTGATATAGTTGTGTGTTGCAGTGTGTGGTGATATGGGTTTGTGTGTGTTTAGGTCTGTATGTGTTTGTGTGTGTGGGAATGTTGAGTGTGTATAGGAATGTGTGTATGAGAGTGCGTGTGTATGAGAGTGCGTGTGTTTGTATGGGAATGTGAATAGTAGTGTGGATGTGTGTGTGAAGAAGGGTAGTGTTTC
>NC_057735.1:3061133-3064336 GCF_004010195.1 Chiloscyllium plagiosum
GTGTATGTGAGGGGTGCGGTGTGTGTGAGGGGTGCGGTTTATGTGAGTGTGCATGTGAGGGAGTTCGGTGGGAATTGAGGCCCCAGTTTGATTGGTTGTGACCTGATCAAATTTCAGAGCAGGTTCCAGGAGCTGAGTAGCTTCCTCCTGCTCCTGGTTCGTACGTTGTGTATATGTTGTGTGTACGTTGTGTGTATGTTCAAGCTGACTCACCTCCAGCATACATCACTGCCAGCATTATGGAGGAGATCCAAGAGACCTGGCTGTCCGTGGATTGAAAGATGTCCTTAATTTCCTTAAAGAAGACAGTGATAGCTTTGGGAAAAGCGTAGGAGAATCCGATGGAAACGAAGGAGGCCAGCACTACGGCCCAACCCCACCCTCCATCCGGGGGCGTGTAACCCTGTGGCCCTCTGGCTGTGGGAGGCATCGTCTCCGTTCAAAAACCACCACAGCAGAGAGTGACTGTAAAAACAAAAGTGGAAAGAAGGTTGAGAAAATTCAAAAGCAGCAAAGATACCAAACTCCAGAAAGGGAGGAACATTCAACACAGTCCAACAGGATCAGCACGGGGAGAGGGTGATGGTGATGCCAAGTGCAATGACACCTCATCCCCTCAAAAACACCCAAACATTAAAGAGACACACCTGATCCAGGAATAGTTAATGGAGTAATGTTCTTCTGAATGCATTCATAGGATGTGAGCATTGTTGACTCAGACAGACATTTATTGCCTGTCCCTAACTGCCCCTTGAGGAGATGGTGTTGAGCTGCCTTCATGAACACATTTGTCTCAGCCTATGAAGAGTTAGTCTGGACTCTCATGACCAGGTGAGGATGGCAGATATCTGTCCTGAAAGGACATGAGTGAACTAGGTGGGGTTTTATAGCAATGCCGTAGCTCATGGTCATCATCATGGAGAAGAATGTTTTATTCCAGGTTTACTTCATCAATCAATTTAAATTCAACACTGTCCTGGGATTTCAACTTGTCTCGACATCATTAACCCAGGTTTCAACATTACCAGAACCAGTGGCTTAAATCTTAGGTGACCATGCTCATTTACAGAGGAAGCGTTACTTGGTATCTAACCCCGTGCTGTTCCTGTCCTGGGTCTGTTTGATGGGGGAGCAGTGTAGAGAGAGTGTTCCTGTCCATGTAAACTGACAAGCCAGTCCTGGGTAATATTCCTTGATCAACATCAAAAGACATTCCACTCTTTCCAAACAGACTCTGCCTGGGATTCAGAGGAAGGCCACACTGAGTTCTGGTTGCTAGCATCTCCATTTCCTGCACACTGTTGCCTAGATCCAACATTTGTCCAAGTTATTACCAAACTCAAATATTGACTCCTTTCTCAGAAGCTGAATATAGCCCTTCACAAATATTTATTCCCCTTTTTGACTCCGATGAACCCCAAACACAAACAAACTGGTTTCTATCTGGTTAGAGATTGCTGAAATTCTTGTTTCTAATGAGGTAGGTGGTCTAGACCTGTAGAGGAGGCTAAAGGGATTGAATAGGAGACCAGGTATTCAACTGGTCTCCTATCTCTCAAGCTGCCCACTGTGTTTCACAACAATGGTCAATGACAGAACAGGCCTTCACACTCAGACTAAGATTAAAGACCCTGACAGTAACACCTTCATTCCCATGTACCAGGTACACAGGTTAGAACCTCCTCAGATCCTCAAATCACAAGCTGCAAGACACAACTAGAAGAAATCTTCCGAGCAGACCGAACCGTTCAGTGTCCTAACTCCTTCCCATTTTCTGTTGTGATGGTGCTACTGGATAAGTCAGACCCTAGAATGAAATCCAGCTCCATTGATTATTTTCATATATTCATTTACATTGTGGTCAGTCACCAAAACATCGTCAAAGTTCCAGAGGTTCTCTAACAACCAAACCAAAAGGATACATAAAAGGATGAACACAAAGACAGTAAAGCAAGCCATCTAGATACATAAGACACTTTAAAAATATCTTAAAACCACAGTCCTGTGGACTGTGTAGTCTTCTTAAATGAAGGGTGAGGGGAGAAATATGAGGGTAAGCTAGTTAGTAATATTAAAGTAGATTACAAGAGTTTTTTAAAGATATATTAAAGGTCATAGGAAGGCAAGAGTGGTCATTGCAGCACTGGAAAATGAGGCTGGAGAAGTAGCAATGGGGAAGTTAGAAATGGCGGAGGAAAGGTACAGGTATTTTGCCTCAGTCTTTGTGGTGGAAACATACCAGACATTCAAGAGAGTCAGGGAGCAGATGTGTGTAATGACCATCACTGAGGGGAAGGTGAAAGGTCTGAAGGTGGATAAATCACCCGGATCTGATGGACTACACCCAGGGTCCGAAAGAGATAGCCGAGGAGATTGTAGCGATAGGGGTGGTGACCTTTCAGGAATCACTGGAATCAGGGAGGGTGCCAGAGCACTGGAAAATGGCTCATGTAACAGCCCTGTTTAAGAAGGAGAGGAAGGCACGAGGCAGGAGATTAAGGCAGGTTAGCCTGACCTCAGTCATTGGTAAGATTTTAGAGCCCATTATTAAGGATGAGATTACGGAGTACTTGGTAAAATAGGGCTGAGTCAGCATGGCTTTGTCAAGGGAAGGTCATGCCTGAGGAGGTAACGAACAGGTTAGACAAAGGAGAGCCAGTGGATGTGATCTATGTGGATTTCCAGAAGGCATTTGACAAGGTGCCAACAGAAGGTTGCTAAATAAGACAAGAGTCTGTGGTGTTAGGGGCAAGGTCCTGGTATGGATAGAGGATTGGCTGACTGGCAGAAGGCAGAGAGTGGGGACAAAGGGGTCTTTTTCAGGATGGCACCCACTGTCTAGTACAGTTCCACAGAGATCAATACTGGAACTACAACTATTCATGTTAAACATTAATGACCTGGATAAAGGAACAGAGGGTATTGTTGCTAAGTTTGCAGATGGTAGGGGGAGGGACAGATGGTGCTGAGGAAGTACAGAAGCTACAGAAAGACCCAGATAGGCTAGGAATGTGGGCAAACAAGTGGCAGATGGAATACAGTGTGGGAAAGTGTGAGGTTATGCACTTGATAGAAAGAATAGAGATGTAAGTGAAAGTGAGGACTGCAGATGCTGGAGATTAGAGTCGAGAGTGTGGTGCTGGAAAAGCACAGCAGGTCAGGCAGCATCCGAGGAGCAGGAGAATCGACGTTTCGGGCAAAAG
>NC_057735.1:3064866-3067579 GCF_004010195.1 Chiloscyllium plagiosum
ATGAGGTTGGTCGGTGGGGGTGTCGGGCGGTGGGGTTGGTCGGGCGGGTGTCGGGCGATGGGGTTGGTCGGGCGGGTGTCGGGCGGTTGGGTTGGTCGGTGTGGGAGTTGGGCAGTGGGGTTGGTCGGGGCGGGTAACTGGAATACAAGAGCTGGGATGTACTGCTGAGGCTGTATAACGCTCTGCTGAGATTGCATTTGGAATATTGTGAGCAGTTTTGGATCTTGTATCTCAGGAAGGACCGTGCTGGAGTTGGAGGGGTCCAGAGGAAGTTTCCAAGAATGATCCCAGGTATGAAGTGCTTGTCAAATGAGGAGCAGGTCTGTATTCGATGCAGTTTAGAAGGATGAGGGAAATCTGTTTGAAACGTAAAGAATACTGAGAGGCCTGGACAGAGTGGATGATGGGAAGGTGTTTCCACCAGTAGGAGAGACTAGGACCCGAGGGCACAGCCTCAGAGTGAAGGATGACCTTTCAGAACGGAGATGATGAGGAATTTCTTTCGCCAGAGGATGGTGAATCTATGCAACTCACTGCTTCAGAAGGCTGTGGAGGCCAAGTTGTTGAGTATATTCAAGACCAAGACAGATAGGCTCTTGATTGGTAAATGGATCAAGGGTTATGGGGAGAACGCAGCAGAATGGGGTTGAGAAACATATCAGAATGATCGAATGGCCAGTAGACTCGAGGGGCTGAATGGCCTAATTCTGCTTTTGTATTTCATATGCACAAAATGCACACTTAAACATATAATGACCTGCAGATTTTTAACCAAGCATCCCTGGTTGGGAAGCTCCACAAACTATACATTTCTATTCAGGTGACTGTGCTTAGTAAGGAGAGAAAATTAAACATGTTCCTTACACCAGTCGGGTCACCTCCAAACTGCCCTAAAAGCTTTCAACCTCTCGGTTTACCAATCTAAAATCAAGCTTTGATTATTTCCAACTAAGAACAAGCTAATGACCTTCGACGTCTACCCATCTGTCATAAACCACCACAGTGTAAGCAAAGTTTCCATAAACACACCACAGGGGTCTGCAGTATACTGGCTTCTGATAGAGGCAAGACTAAGTTCACTGTTTCACAAGGACTCTCTAACCTTGATTTTACTGTCACCCCTTTACTAAAGTAACCAACACCCATATGTTTCTCCTTTGAAATCCAAATGCCAAAAATTACATTTGTAAAGAAATCATCAATCTTTCAATGCAGCACCAAGGGAAACAGGTGACCGATCTGGATAATTAACTGGCTACTTTAAAACCGATTGGGAACACTGGTCGGAAAACATCCTCCTGTGTGTCCAGGGGCACCTTGCTAATAGCTGGCCTGGGGCTGCCCCCAAGGGTTCATGGAGTCATCATGATCAGTGGGCCCAGGGGGTCTTGCAGCTGTGGCTACCATCTATTTTGTTGAGGTTAACACATTTTTCAGATTCAGATGGAGAGACCCCTGTCCAACAGTAACATTGCCCATTTCACCCCATGCATCTTCTTGTCTTATAGTCCGTCTGGCCAGCAGCTCCCTTCTTGGCCAGCTCAGCGAATATCACTGCCAGCAACCTCCCCCCACACCCTCCAGTCCTCACCCCCTCAGCTCGGTATCTTGGTAACCAGGACAAGGTTGAGTTCCAGAAATGGACACAGCTCACACTCCTGACTTCAAAGTGTCAGATTTTGCACAGATTCCCCCACTGCCAGAAACACACATGGTGACTTGAGAGTCAGAGGGTCCACAAAGGGACTCTGACCTCCTACAAATAATGGCT
This sequence comes from Chiloscyllium plagiosum, assembly GCF_004010195.1. NCBI lineage: Eukaryota > Metazoa > Chordata > Chondrichthyes > Orectolobiformes > Hemiscylliidae > Chiloscyllium > Chiloscyllium plagiosum. The sequence goes on from NC_057735.1 coordinate 3,066,638, forward strand.
AAGGATAGTCAGCATTGGCAGTGAGAAAAACCTGAATTTCTGTAGCGCCTTTGACACAATAAAACCTTCCACCGGAGCGTTGCCCATATTCAGTGCAAGTAAAACTGAGCAAAGACACTGAAACAGTAACGCAGATTCAGGGAAACAGGTAGACAAAGGAATTGACACCTGAGCAGTCTGTCGTTACTAAGAGGATGAGGGTGTCAGGGGAAGGAGAAGGAACAGGGATAGAGGCTGTGACCAACTCTATCCTGTTACACATGCATATTAATTGTACCACTTCTAAATCCCTGGCTCACTGGCCAAACAGCTCAGGAGCTGAATGTTCAGCTAAGGCATTGTTAGAACATTGTCATAGCAAACTAAACACTAGTTTGTCAAGGGAGTTGCGGGAGATCTGTGCCAATCACTGACTCATAAAGAGGGTGTAATTTAAATATCCTGGAAGGTTAATCATGTACAAAGCAGTTATTCGTACAAAATGTGTTAAATTCACCTCATGTCCCTGCCTGGTGATCAAATGCAGCTCTACGTCATTGCCTTCCCAAACTCTTCCAGACAGTCAGCTCCACTACAGCCTGCTGGGGCTGGGCACACGATGGCCACAGTAAGGGGCAGCTGTACTCAGTCTAACCTTGTGTTGGATTAGAGTGGTGCTGGAAAAGCACAGCAGTTCAGGCAGCATCCAAGGAGCAGGAAAATCGATGTTTCGGGCAAAAGCCCTTCATCAGGAATACAGGCAGAGTGCCTGAAGGGTGGAGAGATAAATGAGGGGAGGGTGGGAGTGGGGAGAAAGTAGCATAGAGTACAATACCATTCACCCATTGTACTCTTTGCTACCTTCCCCCATCCTCCTCCCTGCCCTGTCACCTTCATCTCCACCCCCATTCACCTATTGTACTCTATGCTATTTTCTCCCCCCCCCCCCCCCCCCCCCATTTA
>NC_057735.1:3067620-3071729 GCF_004010195.1 Chiloscyllium plagiosum
CTGATGAAGGGCTTTTGCCCGAAACGTCGATTTTCCTGCTCTTCGGATGCTGCCTGAACTGCTGTGCTTTTCCAGCACCACTCTAATCCAGAATCTGGTTTCCAGCATCTGCAGTCATTGTTTTTATTGTAGTCTAACCTTGGCCTCCTCTGATGGCACAGTACCAAATTTTCCATTCCAATCCCACATCATAGGGCAAGTGCACCTACACACATTGTAAGACCACAACCCAGTTCCAGGACAGACTGGTATACCTGGCAGTCCTGAACAACCTGCAACTGAGAGGTTGTTGCTCAGTGACTGGCAAGGTGATGGTTAATTCCAGCTCTGTGTGTGTGTGTGTGTGTAAATCTTAGGCCTGAGCTGCACAACCAGCCCAGATAGATGTTGTGTCGCCAGACCATAGGGGCTGCTCTCTCATTAGAGAGTAGCGACTGGTAGTGATTTAACCTGAGGGCCACCAAACCTCAGGCAAGGGAAAAGGTTAAGAAGGACAGTCCTTCATGGTAACGTCTCTCTCTCTCTACAGACGCTGCCAGACCTGCTGAAATTCTCTTGCAACTTCTGTTTCTAGTCCAGATTTTCAGCATCTGCAGTCCTTTGTTTTATTAAAGAATGTGGAATGATGTCAAGGAGCACCTTGGCCAGGGAGGAGGGACTCCTTCCACAGGGACAGTAACTCATTGATGGGAATTGAACCCAGACTGTTGACATCACACTGCTCTATAAACCAATGATCCAGCCAGCTGAACTAAACCGATTCCCAGCCCAGGCAGTATGTGTATCCTTCACTGCAGACTGGGAAATTCCAACTGGCCATTCAGCCCACTGCAATGATGTTGGCTTTGTGCTAGATCAATCCAAAATGAACCATATACTCTGTGCTCCCTCTCGCTGTAGCATTGTTTTTAACTTGGCTTTGAATATTTGGTTTTGTCCCAAAAAGCTGCAGTGGACTCTTCAATGCATTGCTGTAGTGAAACACTCCACATCTTTCAGTAAACTCTCTTAAAGTACTCCCTCTGTGATTATTTTAAATTCAGGACTTTCATTAGAAGACCACAATGATTGCTTTTCACAGTGACAGTCTGCGTGACACTTTAAACTGACAACTTAATGAATCCATATGGAGAGGATAACTATATCAGGGTTGGTCTAAAGGGTTAATCCGGGATGTTCAGAAATCTTCAAATTTACACTTTGGAAAATTATTCCCACACACACTGGGAACATTTATTTAATGAAGTGTTTGCCAGTTGTCCCTACACATTGTGTACTGAATGGTCCATTTGTTTTGTTTAAAGGTCTGGGATTCCTAACACTAGGAATCATAGTGAGTTTCCCTATTTGTACCGACCATAGTACATCACAGGAGTCAAAGCGACATTTACCCATTGAAGCATATGTGCTTTTATCTGTGTTTTCAAGCCATACTTTGTTAAATTTGCTGGTAATATTTACAATGAGAGGAATTATAGGAACAGGAGTTGGCCATACAGCATCTCACATGTGTTCAATAAGATTGTGGCTGATTGCCTATCCCAACCCTTCAGCAACCTTCTTATCAATATCAAACAATAGTCCCCTCTTTCACGGTAAATTCTGACCTACTGTGACCCCGCACCTAGCCCTCACTCACTCAAATAGTCATTTCAGAGGGCAGTGTAGTGTCAACCACAATGCAGTGGGTCAGGAATCACACTGGGTAAGGAAGGCAGTTTCCATCCCTGAAGGACAATACTGAACCAAAACACCTTCTAAGACAATTGATGATAGTTTCACATTTACCGTCATTGAGATTAGTTTTCAAATTGGGATTCATGAAGTTTTATTTTTAATCAAACTGTCCAGGCATGTTATGGTACACCTCTACCACAGGTGGGACTTGAATGCAGGTCTTCTGGTTCAGAGGTAGAGGCACTACCACTGTGCTACAAGAATCCCAATCAGGAGCTCATTATTAATTAGAGTGAAATTCAAGGTATTGTCGTGGGATTTAATCCCACGTTCCCAGAGCAATAACCTGGGCCGGTGGATTCCTGATGTAGTGACATTACCACTACGCAATGCCCAAAAACATCGGAAGATTTTGGAGGAAGATAAAGCCATTCAGCCCATCGTGTTAATGCTAGCCATAAAGAGCTTTCCAGCCTGATCCCTTACTGTAGCTCTTGGTCAGAAGTGCTTCACTTTACAGTTAATTGATACAGTGAATGTTTATCGTTCGCAGATCGTGACTTTCCTCAGCTTTCATTTCTTCTCAAAGACAATCTTTGTCCTCCAATTCCTCAACTAAAGTACAATCCCAAGTGTGGGTGAGACAGCCTCCATGGTGTAAATGACAGCCACGGTCAGAGGATGGTAATCCTGCCGCGTGTAACTCACCAGCTGACCCCAAAACCCCACCATCGACAAGGCACAACTCAAGAGTGTGATGGAACACTCCTGGATGGGAACAGCTCCAACAACACTCAAGAAGCTTGACACCATCCAGGAGAAAGTGAGGACTGCAGATGCTGGAGGTCAGAGCTGAAAAATGTGTTGCTGGAAAAGCGCAGCAGGTCAGGCAACATCCAAGGAGCAGGAGAATCGACGTTTCGGGAAATTTCCTGAACGGCTTATGCCCGAAATGTCAATTCTCCTGCTCCTTGGATGCTGCCTGACCTGTTGCGCTTTTCCAGCAACACGTTTTTCAGCCTTGACACCATCCAGGACAAAGCAATCCTTGCTTGATTGGCACCACATCCACAAGCACCCACTTCCTCCACCACTAACACTCAGTCACAGCAGTGTGTACCATCTGCAGGGTGCACTGCAGGAAGCTCACTGCAAAGTGGAGGAATAGCACCTTTGGAACTTTACAGCCCTTGGGACACAACATTGAATTGAACACCCCAGGGCTTATCATGAGCTTCTCTCAGCACAGTCAACATATTTTCACCCAATCATAGTCCCCATTACCATTGATCTAGCTGACTATCAATAATCCATCTGTTTGCCCACCCTTAATTCTCTCTCTCTCTCCATCTATCTGCTCAGTCCTACACTCACCTCCCTCCCTCCAGCCCCCGTCATCAACATAAATACCATTTTTCCCTGAGATGCTACTCATAAAGAAGGGTCACTGGACTCAAAATATTAACTCTGTTTCTCCCTCTACAGATGCTGCCAGACCTGCTGAAATTCCCTAGCAATTTATGATTCTGGTCCAGGTTTCCAGCATCTGCAGTTCTTTGTTTTATTAAAGAATGTGGAATGATGGATTCTGACAAGTCCTGACGAACCTCTCCCAACAGTCACTGCATCAGAGTCAGATCAGTTTTCCTTTGTGAGAATCCAAGCAAAGTGATGGGACCAGATGGAGTACCAGGCCGTGCACTCAGAGCATGTGGACATCAACTGGCAGAGGTCTTCTCGGACATCTTCAACCTCTCCCAGCAGCAGGCCACTGTCCCTCCCTGTTTCAGGAGGGCCAACATCATTCCTGTGCCTAAGGAGGCTCATGCAGCATGTCTCAATGACCATCGCCCAGTGGCCCTAACCTCGCTGGTCATGAAGTGTTTTGAAAGGCTGGTCATAGCATTAATCAACTCCAGCCTCCCCACTACTCTTGACCCACCCCAATTTGCCTATTGGACCAATAGATCCATGTCAGATGCCATATCACTTGCCCTTCACTCCTCCCTAGAACATCTTGACACCAAAAACAGCTACGCAAGAATCCTACTCATTGACTACAGTTCAGCCTTCAACACTATTATCCCCTCGAGCCTGATTCCTAAACTTAGTGATTTCAGACTAAGCCCCACTCTCTGCAACCTGATCCCCTGTGGCCTGTTGGTCAGGAAACTATCAGTGAAGATTGGGGACAATATTTCATCCTCACTAATACTCAACACAGGAGTCCCCCAGGAATGCGTACTCAGCCCCCCTACTGTACTTACTGTATACCCACAACTGCATTGCCAAATACCAGATTAATACCATTTATGAGTTCGCGATGACACCACCATAGTCGGTCAAATCTCTGATGGCAACAAAACAGACTACAGACGGGAGGTGGAAGACCTGGAAAAATGGTTCACTGAGAACAACCTAGCTCTCAATGA
>NC_057735.1:3073754-3083072 GCF_004010195.1 Chiloscyllium plagiosum
CCCGTCCCCACCCCCTAACAAGTGCTAACTGCAGCTCCCATTCTCCCAAAATCCCCCCAATCCCTGTAGGAACTGGCCCCAGGATGGAGTGAATCTGCCAGTACACGTGGCCGCGCTAGAAGCGAGGGTCCAGCTCAGACTGTGACTGTCATAGCCCCAGAGAGGGGAGAGGGGGAGAGGGGGTCTCACCGAGTAGCCCCCGGGTCTGGGACAGCAGCTCAGCTGCCCCACAGCCAACAAAACCCACCACCAAGCTCTGGAGTCAAACCACACCGAAACAGAGACGCGGGAGGAAGCTGTTGAGGCTGAGTCATTGCCAACAGCAAACTGAGAGTCAGTGTCAGTTAGAGGGAGAATCGACAGGCCAGAGAGAGATTAAAGCAGAGAGGGAGAACTTAAAAACTTAAATGTAAAGTGAGACACAGACCGAGAGCCGGGAAGCCAGTTCCCATTTTCAGGATAAGATGGAGTTGACAAACCTCACTTCGCCTTGTGTTCAGAGAGTTGCTGAGCTGGCCCCATTCTGTGTATAACGCATTGTTCAAAAAACATGAAACTCGCACAGTTCCAGCCCCACTCCACCCCCTCTGTGTTCAAAGTGATTTCTGTAGTGATGTTGGCTGCCTGACACAGTCCACCCCCTTGTCACTCAGAGCTGATACACAGGAACTCCTCCAATATTACATACACACTCTCACACATACACACTGCCGCCCTCCTTGAGCCTACAAGTTGGGAGTCTCGGCTCCGCTCATGTTGCTAGCAACCCAGAAACCGCCAGTTCAAATCCCAGCCTGACACTTGCGTGTTTTTTTTTTAAAAAAAGGGTACAATCTAGAAATAAAACTAAGCTAAGGCATCAGGAAAGGTGACCAGCAGTTGTTGTTGTAGTTTCTGGATTAGTGGTGCTGGAAGAGCACAGCAGTTCAGGCAGCATCCAAGGGGCTTCGTTGTTGTTGTAGTGCCCAGAAAACACCAGCTGGTCCACTTTAGTTAAAAATCACACAACACCAGGTTTTAGTCCAACAGGTTTAATTGGAAGCACTAGCTTTCGGAGCGCTGCTGGGAACCACCTGATGAAGGATAGGCGCTCGGAAAGCTAGCGTGCTTTAATAAGAGAGCTGGCGTCACCAGCCCGAATCCTATGTGACTCCAGTCCCATACTCACCCCGGCTGCCTCTGAAGTCCCAGAGACTGGGCTCTCCGAATCTTTCTCATCCAAGGATTTCCCTCAGATTTCCCCCCCTCCCCCCACCCACACTCACTTCAGCCCAAACACCTTTTCAAAATTCACAGCATCATAGAAGTGTCTCTGTACAGAATGAGGCCATTTGGCCCCTATGCCTGCAGTAGCTCATTAAACAGACGTCATTACCTAGTGCAAATCTCTTGTGGTTTTCCTACACCCTCACACATCCTTTCCATCCAATGCCTCTCTTAAATGCCCACATTACATTGTCAGGCAGTGTATCCCAGACCTTCATTACTCACTGGGTGAAAATGGCTTTTCTCGCTTGACACTCGTTTCATTTGCAGATCACTTTAAATCCATGCCCTCTTGTTCTTGTCCCTCTTACACGTAGGAATAGCTTTTCTCTACCTGGTCTGTTCAGCCTCCTCATGATTTTGAAAACCTCTATCCTCTCTCCTCTCAGTGCCCTTCTCTCCAGCATCTTCAATCTATGCACATCCCTGGAACCATTTCTGCACTCTCTCTCCAATGTATTCCCATCCTTCCTATCATCTGAAGCTCACAACAAAACACAATACTCCAGCTGAGGTCTAACAAGAATTATTGGGATCTGTTGGAAATTGTAAATATTTTGCTGCTGTTCTTGCCACTAAAATGTAACATGTTTACCTACTTTTATTCAGAAAAATGTTCTTCCTTTTGAGTTCTCAAGGACAAACTATGTCACCCTGACCTTCACCCAGGCTGGGGCAAGGAGCCAGGTCCCAAGTAGACCTCAAGGGGATAGATCCCAATGTTTTTGGAAGCAATCCGATCCACACTGACCATTCGCCACCCCCCTCCCCGAATCACAATATGTATTTGTATATGCATGCTGTCATCTGGAGCCTGTGGAGAATATGGTGGAGACCCCTAATTTCTGTCCATCACACAGCTTACCAGGAATCTCACCTGCTCATACCCTGCACTGGAACACATTACAGTTATATCCTGCTGGACCAGATCATCGGAGTGTAGCAATCCTCTCAGAGTCAGTCTGTTGCCAATGGAAAAACAGATGTGGAGGTGCAGGTGTTGGACTGGGGTGGACAAAGTTAAAACTCACACACCACCAGGTTATAGTCCAACAGGTTTATTTGGAAGTTGCAATCTTTTGCTGTAAATTCTGTATCTTATGATCCCACTCCACAGCTACCTGATGAAGGAGCAGCGCTCCAAAAGCTAGTACTTCCAAATAAACCTGTTGGACTATAACCTGGTGCCGTGTGAGTTTAACTTAGAAAAACAGAGGCAGCATCCGTGCCTTCGATGTGCTTGGGTGGCTCAGTGGTTAGCACTGCTGTCTCACAGCACCAGGGACCCAGGTTCCACTCCACCCTGTCTTTGTGGAGTCTGGCCATTCTAAATTGCCCATAGTGTCCAGGGATATGTTGGTTGAGCGGATTTGCCATGGGGGTGATTGTGAGGACTTGAGATCAGTCAAAAAGTGTGTTGCTGGAAAAGCACAGCCAGTCAGGGAGCAGGCAAGTCTGATGAAGGGCTTACTCTCAAAACATCAACTCTCCGCTGCCTGACCAACTGTGCTTTTCCAGCACCACACTTTTTGACTCTGGATTTGCCATGGGGAATGCAGGGTTACAGGGATAGGGTAGTGGAGTGCACCTGGGTGGGATGCTCTTCGGAGGGTTGGTGTGGACTTGATTGGCTGAATGGCCTGCCTCCACAGTTAGGGATCTTATGATGTCCAACGACCTTCAGGCCAGTGAGGTAGCTCGAGCCAGGTGACCAGCAGAAAGCCCAAAGCTTCTCCGCTTTGAGGATGCTTGTAAATGGATGCCTAAACACTGGCTGTTGCAGCTGGTAAAAGATGAAGATGGCAATGCTTCCTGAGGCTGGTATAAACACTATTCACAATATACGTAAATGGTTTAGATCAGGGAACCAAATGCAATACCTCCATGTCTGTTGAAGACACAAAGCTTGGTTGGGAATGGGTGCAGTAAGGAAGGTGAGGAACTGTTTCAGTGTAATTCGGACGGGCTGAGGGAGTTGGTAAAAGCAAGTCACCTACAGTCTAATGTAGAGGTTATTCACTTTGGTAGCAAAAACAGGAAGTCAGATTATTATCCAAATGATAATCAACTGGGAAGTAGGAAGGCACAATGAGCTCTGGTTGTCCTTGTACACCAGTCACTGAAAGGAAGCATTGCAGGTGCAGCAGGCAAAATGGAACATTGGCCTTCATAGCAAGGAGGTTCAAGTACAGGAGCAGGGACATCTTGCTGTAATTGTACCAGACCTTGGTGGGACCACACCTGGAGTGTATTTGTGTAGTTTTGGTCCTATTATCTGAGGAAGGATATTCTGACAGGAGAGAGATTGCCACGAAGGTTTACCAGACTGATTCCTCAGATGGCAGGACTGATGTATGAAGACAAGCTGGATTGGTTAGGAGTATATCCAATGGTGTTTAGAAGAATGAAGGGGGTTCTCATAGAAACTTATAAAATCCTATCAGGACTAGACAGGTAAGTACAGGAAGGATGTTCCCAATAGTGGGGGAGTCCAGAACCAGGGGTAACATTCTAACATTACTGGGTAGGTCATCTAGGACTACAACAAAGCGGGCTTGAGGAGCCAGATGACCTACTCCTGTTCCTACTTCTTATGGTCTTCTGAAGATGAGGAGAAATGTCTTCACTCAGAGAGTAGGGGAGCCTGTGGAATTCACTGTCACAGAAAACGTTTGAGGCCAAAACGTTGAATGTTTTCAAGAAGGTGTTAGATATAGTTGCTAGGGCTAAAGAGATCAACGGTTATGGGTGACAGCAGGAGTACTGAGTTGGGTGATCAGCCATGATCACACTGAATAGTGGAGCAGACTTGAAGGGCCAAATGGCCAGCTCCTGCTTCTATTTTCTATGTTTTTATGAGCACCAATAGCGACAGCAGCTTGGCAACAGGAACCAATACAGAAAAGTCCAATACACAATTTGGCAGCTTTGTGTATGGGAGTGCCTGTCTTTCACAGCCATTGGTGAATAAGCACCAAGTGTAAACTGACTCCCCATCCCCAGGATAGCCAGAATCAATCATTCACTTGAGATCATCATCTCCCGCACACAAAAGAAGACCAACAAACCACAGAATAGCATCTCCTCCTGGGTACGTGCATGTTCAATGGTCAGATTTCAACAGTCAATCAGTTAGCAATCTCATTGCCTGCTGATACCCTGAGATCAATGATCTTAGTCGGGCAAAGATGAATGACTGGAGTTAAGGTACAAATCAGCCAAGATCTCATTGTCTTGGAGAGTGCAGTTGAGGGACTGAGTGACTCCCTCTAGTGTCTATCCACCATCTACGAAGCACAAGTCAGGAGTGTGATGGAATACCCTCCACTTGCCCAGATGGATACAGCTCCACTCAGAAAGTTCAACACAATACAAGGCAAAGCCTCCAACTTGATTGGCATCATATGCACTAACACTCACTCTCTTCACTACCAATGCAGCAGTGTGTATTATCTACAAGGTGCACTGTCATAATTCATCAAGGCTCCTTTGACAGCACCTTCCAAACCCACAACCTCTCCCATCTAGAATGGCAAGGGCAGCAGATACGTGAGAACACCACCACTTACACATTCCTCTCTGAGACCCACACCATCCCTGCTTTGGAAATACCATAGAATCCCTGCAGTGTGGAAGCAGGCTATTTGGCCCATTGAGTCCACAATAACCTCCAAAGAGCATCCCACCTAGACCTAATCCCTACCCAATCCCTGTAACCCTGCATTCCCCAAGGCAGATCCACCCGACCTACATATCCCTGGACACTATGGGTAATTTAGCACGGGCAAGCCACCCTAACCTGCACATCTTTGGACTGTGGGAGGAAACTGGAGCACCCGGAGGAAACCCACGCAGACACAGGGAGAATGTGTAAACTCCACATAGACGGTCACCCGAGGGTGGGATCGAATCCGGGACCCTGACTCTGTGAGGCAGCAGTGCTAACCAGTGAGCCACCGTGCCAGCCTTATCACCAATCTTTTCACTATCGCTGAGACAAAATCCTGCAGCTCCCTCCCCTACAGTGATGTCGATGTCCCTACATCCCAAATGCTTCAACGGTTTGAGGAGGCAACTCACTACCACCTTCTCCAATTAGGGATGGGCAATGTTCCAGCCAGTGGCACCCACATCCCATGAACAGATAAAAAGGATATACCCAAGAAGTCTCTCAATTGGTCTCTTCTCCACTGTGTTACCCCCCCCCCCCCGCCCCCACCGGACTGTCCACATTCGCAGTCGGAAGGCAATTGGAGAAGGGATAAAAAAGACAGCAGGTCCCAGCAGAAGTATGTTGGGAAGGAGACCACATTCCCAGTCTCCAGCAAAATTCAGAATAACAGTGCTATGCCTCAATATGGTAATGTGCTAGAAATCAAGCCCTGCTATTCCTAGCATTTTTACACAAGATTTTTAAAAATTATGCAAATTCCTCAATATAGATCCATGTTGACAGAAAACATGGATCAGATTTCTGTATTTAACAAGAATTAATATTAATTACAAGTAAACAGATTCTAAATATAGATTAACAATTATAAACTGACAGTATATAACTCTACTAGTTAAAGCTCTAACTCCCTTATAAGCTTCCCCTGTACACTCCCACACATGCACTCTCACACACGCACACTCTCTCTCTCACACACTTGCAAATACACAGATACACACATGACAACAACATGGGTACTACGGGCAGAGAGAAAGACTGGAAAGGTAGTTCAATGGTCCTTGTGTACAGGGTTTGCTGAGATGATTGTTTTGTTTATTGATTTTACTTTTCCAGATACTTTTGTGTGTTTTCAGGAGATTCAGGGTGAACCATTCACACTTATACGGTCTTTGTCTTATTAATTAAAAGTACAGCAACTGATGAGGGGAAGTACATTGCATAGCTCCAGGTATGAGACATTTTCTACTGCAGAGAAAAGAGACCACACTTGTCTTTGCAGAGATGTGATTTCTTGTACTGTACATCCACAGCCCAGCTCTTCCTCTAAATGGGAGCTAATCACATTGTTGCTGGTAGGCAGAATGCCTTTTCCGTCAGTAACTGGTCACTAGGCCACAGACCAATCAGCTACACGTTGCTATCCAAAGCTCCATGCCGACACAGCCCTTGGGTATAGCTCATCTGCAAACTAAGTTTCCATTACTGCTTGAGTAAGTAGCTCTGTAAACAGCGCTTCTAATGAGTGTCAGATTATTTGCTTTGAAAAAGTGCAACAATCCATCCAGTCTAGGTTTATAAAACATTTCTTTTCTTATTTCATCTACAACTAAAAATACAAAACCATTTTGTTAAAAATGTCGTGCGAGAGGTTCGTCATGAGGTGAGATTAGACAAATTATTCTCCAGAATTTAGAAGGTTAAGGATTGATCTAATTGAGTCTTCAGGATATTAACAGGGAAAGACAGGATTGATAAAGATAAATGATTTCCACTGGTTGACGATTCCAGAACCAGGGGACATAGTCTAAGAATTAGGACCAGGCCATTCAGGTGATATTAGAGCCGATTAAATCAACATTTTGGGCAAAAGCCATTCATCAGTAATGAGGCAGGGAGGCTCCAGGGTGGAAAGATAAATTGGAGGGGGTGGGGCTGGGGAGAAGGTAGCCAGGAGTATAATAGTTGGATGGAGGTGGGGGTGAAGGTGATAGGTCAGAGAGGAGGGTGGAGTGGATAAGTTGGAAGGACGATTGACAGGTCCGACAGGTCATGAGGACGGTGCTGAACTGGAAGGTTGGAACTGGAGTAAGGTGGGGGGAGGGGAAATGAGAAAACTGGTGAAGTCCATATTGGTGCCTTGGGGTTGAAGTGAGATGTTAGAAAGCACTTCTACACTCAAAACGTAGTGGAGGTTTCAAATAGTCTTCCTCAAAAGATGGGCAATCCTAATTATAGGAGTTGGGAGGTCATGTTGCAGCTGTACAGGACATTGGTTCGGCCACTGATGGAATATTGTGTGCAATTCTGGTCTCCCTCCTATCGGAATGATATTGTGAGACTTGGAAGAGTTCAGAAAAGATTTACAAGGATGTTGCCAGGGTTGCAGGTTTGAGCTATAGGGAGAGGCTGAATAGGCTGGCGGCTGTTTTCCCTGGTGCATTGGAGGCTGAGGGGGTGACCTTATAGAGGTTTATAAAATCATGATGGGCATAGATGGTTGAAAAGTATGGTGCTGGAAAAGCACAGGTGGTCAGGCAGCATCCGAGGAGCAGGAGAATCAACACTTTAGGCATAAGCCCATCATCAGAAATATCATGGATAGGGGCATGGAAAGGGTAAATAGATAGGATCTTTCCCTGGCGTGAGGGAGTCCAGAACTAGAGGGCATAGGTTGAGGGTAAGCCAGGAAAGATTTGAAAGGGACCTAAGGGGGCAACTTTTTCACGCAGAGGGTATGGAATGAGCTGCCAGAAGAAGTGGTGGAGGTTAGAACAATTACAACATCTAAAAGGCATCTGGATGGTATATGAATCAGAAGGGTTTAGAGGAATATGGGCCAAATGCTTGTAAATAGGACTAGATTAATCTAGGATATCTGGTCGGCAAGGATGAGTTGGACCAAAGGGTCTGTTTCTGTGCTTTACATCTCTATGATGCTATAACTCTATAATTGTTAAACTTACATTTGAGAGAGTCAACTTTGTATTAACTGGGAGCCCAAGGCAGGCCTGTGGGGTTAGGGTACAGGTCAGCCATCATACTGAATTGCAGAGCAGACCGAAAGGGCTGAATGGTCTACTCCTGTTCCTATAAAGACTACCTCCTGGTTTTTGCCATTCTGCAAAGGGCTGACTCTACAAAGGGCCTTCAATCAAAGGGGTTTAGAGGGATATGGACCAAATGCTGGCAAATGGGACTAGATTAGGTTATGATATCTGGTAGGCATGGACGAGTTGGACTGAAGGGTCTGTACATCTCTATGACCGTATGACATCCTCTGCTGATTCACAAGTGAGCAATATGTGCACAGCAAGATCCCACAAACAGCACTGTATTTTGAGATGCACGATCAATTACTCTGATTTTGGTTGCAAGCCTGGTCAGGCAAACTGCCCGCTCTTTGAGAATAATGGCCATTGATGCTTTATTTCCAGCTGAGAGAGCACAAAGGGCCTGATCGTGAAAGGAGGTGCCTTTGACAGTGTTGCTGACTCTCGGTGCTGCTCTGGGAAGGATAGCCCAGATTTTTGCTTCAACTCCAGTCTCTGGTGTGGAGGTGCAACCATGTGACTCAGAGGAGCTGGGTGTGGATGGGGTGCCCCTTTAAGGTAATGATGTGATGCAGTGCAATCCTCTCTGAATTACTCTGCAGTAAACATTACAATCACTTGGGTTTGCAAGTGATACCTGTCAAAGAGTTTCAAAACAGAAAACAAACAATGACGTTGATGAGCTGGCCTGTTTGACTAGCTGCTCATAAGAGTGAAAACTTTCTGCTTCAAGATCCCTTCAGCACAAAGGAAGTTGAAAACCATACAACCGAGGTCTCAGTGGGTTGGACCAGTGGAGAGGTCTTTTTATTGGCTCCCCAGCTACACACCCTTTCAAAAATGACACAAATACATGTTCACAAATGCGCACAGTGGAGCAGTTAATGCACGCCCTGCGGTTTCCGTCCACAGTAAAGACTGTGCTGTGTAGATTGGAACAGCATTAAACTGGTGAAGGCAAAAATAGACATTTTAACTCTCGCTTCACTGGCACAGACGGTTTCTTTTCCGCTGTTGCACATCAAAAATGTGATAAATAAGAAAAAAATACAGTTGGAGTAATTTATATTCTGTGCGGCTGTAACATGTGTATCCTGTACTCTTCTGTTCCCCTGAAACACTTGTATTTATAAAGCACCTGAGAGAAATTTCACTGTACCTTGGTACACGTGGCAATAATGAATTGAATTATCAATGCATTGCCTGATTTATATGTTGCTGGATGGCTTTTTTCCCCCCTGTTTGTCTCTCTTATACTATCGAAAAGAGATGAATTCAAGAAAAGATGCCACACTGTCTTTAAAGGATTGTTGCACCAGAAAAGTGAAC
>NC_057735.1:3083091-3095451 GCF_004010195.1 Chiloscyllium plagiosum
ACACACACACACACACACACACACACACACACACACACACACACACAGACAATGTTTTACATTGGTTTGAGGACTGTCAGTTTGCGTCAGAGTCTCTCATTGTACTTTTACAAATTAGCAATTCTTCAAAATTTATTTTCAAGCTTTTCTATCAAAGTAGCTAGTGTGGTGCTGGAAAATCGATGTTTCGGGCAGGAGCCCTTCATCAGGAAGGGTGATGAAGGACCTTTGCCTGAAACGTCAATTTTCCTGCTCCTCGGATGCTGCCTGACCTGCTGTGCTTTTCCAGCACCACTCTAATCTTGACTCTGATCTCCAGCATCTGCAGTCCTCACTTTCGCCTATCACAATAGCTAGTCTGATGTAGCAAGTATGCACGCTTACAGACTCACTGACTGAAACTGCCTCCTGCAGCAGGTTTCCCTCAGTGCCTGGCCCTCCATATCTGGGCTGAATGCTATTAGCTCTGGAACCTAGGTTATCGGAGTGTCATATGTTTCTTTACCAACTGCTGGCAGCTTGGAGTTGGGATACAGATAGACTAATCCTTCCCTGGACCCCATTTAAATAAAAACTGATGAAACATAGTATAACAAATGTCACAATTGTAAAGAAAAGATTTAAATTTAAACCAAATATGGGCAGGAATGTTGGCACAAACCAGCCCCCATGGAGCCCACCAATCACAGAGCAATTGCCATTTCTATGCTGAGGCTAAGGGTTTATTTAGAAGCACTAACTTTCAGAGCGCTGCTCCTTCATCAGGTTGTCAACCACCTGAAGGATCGGTGCTCCGAAAGCTAGTGCTTCCAAATAAACCTGTTGGACTATAACCTGGTGTTGTATGATTTTTTTTTAACTTTGTACACCTCAATCCAACACCAGCACCTTGAAGTTCAGGGCGTATCTAATTAACAGGAGTACAGGATAAATCAGAACTTGAGTCTCAATGAGAAGTGGCACTTGTCTCATACAAGATTGGGACAAGTTGCATTAACTAATTACAAAGCCTGTCAGAAGTCAGAAATATCACAACTGTCTCCGCTGGGACAGACTACTGGGCACTCCAGGCCAAATCATGTGACATCTTTGGTTGGAGTCTAATACAATTTCCAACAATAACCCTTTCTGAACCATTACCTTTTACTATAGCTTTAATTCTCAAATGCAGACTAAAGCAGGTTTACATCAAACCTACAGCTTTGCAGCAGGTGTTAGCGCCAGCTGGGCTATTCTGATGTTTCTGCTCCACATGTTCATTTTTATCTTGCTAGATCAGTATATCTGATCGCTTATTCAGCCGCTGTGTACTTTGAAATGCATCGGTGCCATTGAATGGGCAGAGCTAGTTAGATCATAAGAAACAGGAGCAGAATGAGGTCCTTTAAGCCATCTAGTCTGCTCTGCTATTCAGTGATATTCTTCTCAACTCCATTCTCCTGCCATCTCCCTGTACCACTTGATTTTCCTGACCAATCAAGAACTTATCTAAATCTTTCTTAAATACTAAATGGCCTTGTCTCCACAGCCCTCTGCAGCAATGAGTTCCACAGATTCCGCACCCTCTGGTTGAAGAAATTAAGGCAATGGGTTGTGTGTGGGAAATCATGTCTCACAAACTTGATTGAGTTTTTTGAGAAAGTAACAAAGAGGATTGACGAGGGCAGAGTGGTAGACGTGATCTATATGGACTTCAGTAAGACGTTCGACAAAGTTCCCCATGGGAGACTGGTTAGCAAGGTTCGATCTCATGGAATACTAGAGGAACTAACCATTTGGATACAGAACTGGCTCAAAGGTAGAAGACAGAGGGTGGTGGTGGAGGGTTGTTTATCAGACTGGAGGCCTGTGACCAGTGGAGTGCCACAAGGATCGGTGCTGATCCACTACATTTTATCATTTACATAAATGATTTGGATGTGAGCATAAGAGGTACAGTTAGTAAGTTTGCAGATGACACCAAAATTGGAGGTGTAGTGAACAGCGAAGAAGGTTACCTCAGATTACAACAGGATCTGGATCAGATGGGCCAATGGGCTGAGAAGTGGCAGATGGAGTTTAATTCAGATAAATCCGAGGTGCTGCATTTTGGAAAAGCAAATCTTAGCAGGACTTATACATTTAATGGTAAGGTCCTAGGGAGTGTTGCTGAACAAAGAGATCTTGGAGTGCAGGTTCATAGCTCCTTGAAAGTAGAGTCGCAGGTAGATAGGATAGTGAAGAAGGTGTTTGGTATGCTTTCCTTTATTGGTCAGAGTATTGAGTACAGGTGTTAGGAGGTCATTTTGCAGCTGTACAGGACATTGGTTAGGCCACTGTTGGGATATTGCGTGCAATCCTGGAAAGATGTTGTGAAACTTGAAAAGGTTCAGAAAAGATTTACAAGGATGTTGCCAGGGTTGGAGGATTTGAGCTATAGGGAGAGGCTGAACAAGCTGGGGCTGTTTTCCCTGGAGCATCGGAGGCTGAGGGGTGACCTTATAGAGGTTTATAAAATCATGAGGGGCATGGATAGGGTAAATAGACAAAGTCTCTTCCCTGGGGTCGCGGAGTCCAGAACTAGAGGGCCAAGGTTTAGGGTGAGAGGGGAAAGATATAAAAGAGACCTGAGGGGCAACTTTTTCACGCAGAGGGTGATACGTGTATGGAATGAGCTGCCAGAGGATGTGGTGGAGGCAGATACAATTGCAACATTTAAGAGGCATTTGGCTGGGTATATGAACAGGAAGGGTTTGGAGGGATATGGGCCAGGTGCTGGCAGGTGGGACTAGATTGGATTGGGATATCTGGTCGGCATGGACGGGTTGGACTGAAGGTTCTGTTTCCGTACTGTATGTCTCTATGACTGTATGACTGTCTATGACTCATGTGATTATTACAGTAATAACTTGTTTCCGATACAGTGATATTTAATGTGGAAATATGCTGGGCACATAACAAGAATGTAAATCAATGCAAATTTGACAGCGAGCTAACAGAAGTAACTTTACATTAAGTTGCATCAGCCCTTCAGCACAGAAGTAGATAGTTTGATCCAATCGGTTTATGTTGCTTTTTATGTTCCACATAAGCCTCTTCTGACCTTAGTGCACCTAACTCTATTAAACAGTTGGCCAAAAACCTGATAAGAGTAAGTGGGTGGTAAAAGTTGGTAAATGGAGTATAATGTGTAATAATTTAAGACTTTCCACTTTGCTGGGAAGAACAGAAAAGCAAAATGGTATTTAAATGGGGGGAAGACTGTTGAGTGACTATACCGAGGAATCTAGGTGTCCTTGTATGTGAATTAGGAAAAGTCAGCATGCAGTACAGCAAGTAATAATGAAGGAAAACAGAATATATATGATTATTGGAAGGAGATAGAGTATAACATTGAGAAGGGTCTCCTTAATGAAACAGGGAAGCTTCATGAGCTAATTCCTGCTTTATTCAGGAAGATTAAGTTCCTTGAAAGTAGAGTCGCAGGTAGACAGGGTGGTGAAGAAGGCATTTGGTACACTTGTCTTCGTTAGTCAGTGCATTGAGTATAGGAGTTAGGACATCATGCTGAGGCTGTACAGGGCATTGGTGAGGCCACTTTTAGAATACTGTGTACAATTCTGGTTGCCCAACTACAGGAAGGATGTTGTTAAACTTGAGAGGATACAGAAAATATTTACAAGGCTGTTGCCAGTTCTGGATGGTTTGAGCTACAGGGAGAGGCTGAAGAGACTGGGACCTTTTTGTGGGTGCACAGGAGATTGAGGAGTGACCTTATCAAGGTTTATAAAATAATAAGGGGCATGGATAGGATAAATAGACAAGGTCTTTCTCCCAGGGCAAGGGAGTCTTAAACTGGAGGGCACAAGTTTAAGATAAGAGGGGAAAGATTTAAAAGGGACCTAAGGAGCAACGTTTTCACACAGAGGGTGGTATGTGTATGGAATGAGCTGCCAGAGGACGTGGTGGAGGCTGGTACAGTTGTAACATTTAAAAGGCTGCTGGATGCGTATATGAATAGGAAGGGTTTAGAGGGGTATGGACCAAAAGCAAGAAATGGGATAATTTCAGTTGAGGAGATCTGGTCAGCACAGATGAGTTGGATGAGTTTCCTAGCTGTATAACTCTATGACCCTATAAGTTGAGCTTATACCCTTTGGAGTTCAGAAGAATGAGAAGTGACCTTATTGCCATATTTGGATTCTGAGGGGACTTGACACAACGGACGCTGAGAAGATGTTCTCCTTCATGGAGGAACCTACAACTAGGGGCACAGTTTGAACAGGTGAGGATCCTGAAGGAAGCAGTCAGTATCACCTAGACAGGGAAGCTGTGTAAGAGCTAGAGAAGAGTGTGAGAGGGGAGCTGCCTCCTGTAGTCAGCTCTTGCTTCAGTACAGCAGAAGAAGGTGAGTAATGGTAATTTTTTTCAGAAATTCTATTTGCAATACATAGTTTTTAAAATTACGCGATGGCAGGTCAGCTTGGCCAAGTGGAGTATACATCATGCTGTATATATGCAGTCATGGAAATATCATGTGGTCCAGATGAAGACAGCTGCAGCAAGTGTCACCAGGTTTGAAAGTGGAGTGTCAGCTTGAGTTACCATTGTGTATCTGTGAGGCAGAAAACTCAATGAATAACGTTTAGAAAAGGTAGTAGGTTAGAAGCAATCAGACAGCAATGGAATGGGTCACCTCCCGACCAGCAGAGAAGGAGTCCCTTGAGTCAACCGTACTGATATTCTATCTGGGTATGGATGAGGGTAATGGTTCCTCAGGAGGAGGAAGCCAGAACCAAGCCTGCAGTACCATGGGTGGCTCAGCTGAACAAGGTGGGATGAAGAAGAATGGAACAGCAGTGTTAATAGGGGGATTCCACAGTCAGTGCATTAGGCACTGTTACTGTACGAGCCCACGTGACCCCAGAGCACTATGTTGCCTTCTGGTGCCAGATTACACAACGCCTCAGAGTGGCTCTAGAACATCCTTTTGGAAGAGGGCGATCAGCCAAAACTCTTGTCCGCGTTGGTACCAATGACTCAGGTAGGAACAGGAGTGAGGTCCTGACAGTGGATTCCGGCGAGGGAGGAAGATATTGAAAGGTAGGACTTTGAAAGCAGTAACCTCAGAATTACTCCCAGCCAGCCCCACCTGCTAGTGAGCATATAGCGAGGGAAGGCTGGGAAGGCTGGATGAGTAGAGTGAGCATTAGGTTTCTGGGGTATTGGGACTAGTTCTGGGGAAGGTGGGACCTGTATAAGCCAAGCAGTTTACACTGAGCCAGAACTGGGACATGTATCCATGCAGGTAGACTCTTTAGGGTTGTTGGGGAGGGTTTAGATTAGATCGGTGGAAGGTGGGGGATGGGAACCTGAGGGGAAATTCAGAGCAGGGAATGGGAAGTGGAAATTTAACAAATGACTGTGAAAGATAGAGGAGGCAGAGTTTAAAATATGTAGCAGACAAAACTGGCAGTGTTTCTGGCAGCAATATCTCCAAATGTAGAATTTTCAGGCAGGATAGAGAAAGGGTCAAAAAAGTGTGTATGTGTAGCCCTATTGGTTAATACAGCACCGAAACAAAATAGGTGCAGCCATGACATGGGGGAGAGTTACACATGCAAAATGGGTGGGAGATTTCCAAGTACAAAATCAACAGCACAATGATAGCTGTGGACTTCATCTACCCTAACGTCAGTTGGGATACAGACAGTGTGACAGGCACAAAATCTTGAACTGCATTCAAGAGAGCTTTTTTACTCTGTACATAACAAGCCCAATGAGGGAGGGCTCACTTCCAGATTCATTTCTTAAGAAATGAAATTGAGCAAATGGATGAAATAGCAATTTGGTGACAGGGATCATCATAAAGTTGGAAGTCACACAACATCTGTTGGACCATCTGCACAAGTCAACCCCACCGCCCCGTGTCCCAACATTTCAACTCCCCCTCCCACTCTGCCGAGGACATGCAGGTCCTGGGCCTCCTCCATCACCACTCCTTCACCACCCGACACCTGAAGGAAGAATACCTCATCTTCCGCCTCGGGACCATTCAACCCCAGGGCATCAATGTGGACTTCACCAGTTTCCTCATTTACCCTCACCCCCGAGGCTCCCAGCCTCATTCCTGATGAAGGGCATTTGCCTGAAACATCGATTTTCCTGCTCCTCGGATGCTGTCTGACCTGCTGCGCGTTTTCAGCACCACTCTAATCTTGACTCTGTTGGACTATAACCTGGTGTCATGTGACCTCTGACTTTGTTTACCCTAGTCCAACACCAGCACCTCCATCTCATAATACAGTTAGATCTAGCATCATCTTTGAAAGGGACAAATGCAGAACAGGAGCAAACATTCTAAACTAGGGCAAAGAAAGCTTTCTGGATAGTTGGGGGTGGGAAGCGGGGGAATTAGATATCCACTTTCTTTCCAGGACCCGAGTCCGCACTGTACAATCTCATTTTTAAATGAAGAGCTTACACTGAAAATGTCGACTCTCCTGCTCCTCGGATGCTGCCTGACCAGCTGTGCTTTTCCAGCACCACACATTTTTGACAAAGAAAGCTTTACCAAACTGAGGGGTGATTTGACAAAAATGGACTTTAGTGAAAGTCTGTGGTAAATCAGTAGGAGGCATTCAAAATGGATTCTACAGGCACAGAGTGGACATGGCCCTGGAAAGAATGGGGGTATCTAATTCCCCTGCTCCCTACCCCCCCCCCATCTATTCAGAATCAGACAGGGCTAGAAAAAGCTGAAAAATAAAGCCTCAAAAAAATGTGAAACTTTAGGAAGCTTCGAGGACTATCGAGAAATACAGGGGTGAAGTGAAATAGAAAATTAGGAAAGCAAAGAGAGACTATGAAAAAGTGATGACAGATAAAATTGAGCAACAGTCAAAGATGTTTTATCAGGATATTAGGAGTAAGAGGATGACCAAAGAAAGGATTGAGGAGAAAGTGAGGACTGCAGATGCTGGAGATCTGAGCCAAAAATGTGTTGCTGAAAAAGCGCAGCAGGTCAGGCAGCATCCAAGGAGCAGGAGAATCGACATTTCGGGCATAAGCCCTTCTTCAGGAATGGCTCCTGAAGAAGGGCTCATGCCCGAAACGTCGATTCTCTTGCTCCTTGGATGCTGCCTGACCTGCTGTGCTTTTCCAGCAACACATTTTCAGCAAAGAAAGGATTGGACCCACCAGAGATGGACACAGTAATTTGTATGTGGAGACAGCAGATTTGTGCACCGTTCATAATGAGTATATTGTCTCTGCCTTCAGAAGAGAGAGGGAGTTGATGCAGACATTCCCAATAAAGAGGGGGAGAGTGAAATACTCAGTAAAATAAGCACAACAAGAAGAGTCTGACTCCCATGAAGACGGATTCATTCTGTGGGCCAGATGAATTTTATCTCAGGCTGTTAAAGGAACTCATGGGAGGAAAGGCAGATTTTCTAAGGATTATTTTCCAATCCCTGCTACTTACATTATTCCAAAAGAAGGTGCAAGGGATAGGCCAAATAATGAAAGGCCAAGCAGTCTGACCTCCGTAGTGGACAAATTACTAGAATCAATACTGAATGTTAGGAGAACTGTCATTTAGAGACTCACAGAATAATAGAGATAGTTAACTTTTTTTTTAAGGGAAGGTTGTGTATTACTAATTTTATTGAATTAAATTAACAAGTGGTGGAGGCTCATACAATTACAACATTTAAAAGGCACCTGGGTGGCACATGAATAGGAAGGATTTAGAGGGATAGAACACAGAATGTTACAGCACAGTACAGGCTCTTCGGCACTCAATGTTGCGCCGCACAGTGAAAATAATCTGATGCCCATCTAACCTACACCATTCCATTATTATCCCTATGTATGTCGAATGACCATTTAAATGCTCTTAATATCGGCGAGTCTACTACTATTGCAGGCTGGCCGTTTCATGCCCCACTACTTTCTGAGTAAAGAAACTACCCTGGTATCTGTCCTAAATCTGTCACCCCTCAATTTAAAGCTATGTCCCCTCGTCTTAGCCTTTAACATCCAAGGAAAAAGGCTCTCACTGTCCACCCTATCTAACCCTCTGATTACCTTATACTGGATGTGGGTTTGCTCGCTGAGCTAGAAGGTTCACTTTCAGACGTTTCATCACCATACTAGGTAACATTTTCAGTGAGCCTCCAGACAAAGGACTGCTGGTGTTTCTTGCTTTCTATTTATATTTTTGGGTTTCCTTGGGTTGATGATGTCATTTCCTGTGGTGATGTCATTTCATTTGGTGATGTCATTTCCTGTTATTTTCCTCAGGGGGTGGTAAATGGGATCCAAGTCAATCTGTTTGTTGATAGAGTTCTGGTTGGAATGCCATGCTTTCAGGAATTCTTGTGCATGTCTCTGTTTGGCTTGTCCTAGGATGGATGTGTTGTCCCAGTCGAAGTGAAGTCCTTCCTTATCTGTGTGTAAGGATACTAGTGAAGGAGGGTTATGCCATTTTGTGACGAGTTGATATTCATGTATCCTGCTGGCTAGCTTTCTGCCTGTTTGTCCAATGTAGTGTTTGTTACAGTCTTTGCAAGGCGTTTTATAAATGACATTAGTTTTGCTTGTTGTCTCTCTAGGGTCTTTCAAGTTCATTAGCTGCTGTTTTAGTGTGTTGGTGGGTTTGTGGTCATTTCCAAAATGTCTTTGATGTAGGGGCATCATGGTAAATAAATAGAAAGCAGGAAACACCAGCAGTGCTTCAGCTGGAGGCTCACTAAAGATGTTAATTAGTATGGTGACAGAACGTCTGAAAACGAACCTTCCAGCTCAGCGAGCAAACCTACATCCAGAACCTCAACCTGAGCCACAAATCTTCTCAAAACTCGATTATCTTATAAGTCTCGATTAAGTCACCTCTCAACCTTCTTCTGTCCAATGAAAACAGACTCAGTTCCATCAGCCTTTCCTCATAAGACTGTCCTTCCATACCAGGTAACACCCTAGTAAATCTCCTCTGAACACTTTCCAAAGCTTCCACATCCTTCCTATAATGCGGTGACCAGAACTGCATGCAATACTCCAGGTGCGGCCGCACCAGTGTCTTGTACAGCTGAAGCATGACCTTGTGGTTCCAAAACTCAATTCCCCGACCAATTAATGCCAACATATCATAAGCCTTCTAAACAACCTTTTCGGTGACCTTATAGAGGTTTATAAAATTATGACAAATACGGATAGGGTGAATAGCCAAAGTCTTTTCCTTAGGATAGGGGAGTCTAAACTAGAGGGCATTGGTTTAAGTTGTGAGGGGAAAGATTTAAAAAGGACCTAAGGTGCAACTTTTTTCAGAGGGTGGTACGTGTATGGAATGAGCTGCCAGAGGAAGTGGTGGAGGCTGGTACAATTACAACATTTAAAAGGCATCTGGATGGGTATATGAATAGGAAGAGTTTGGAGGGAAACGGACCGGGTGCTGGGAAATGGGACTAGATTAGTTTAGAAAATCTGGTCAGCATGTACAAGTTAGACCAAAGGGTCTGTTTCCATGCTGTATAATTCTATGACTCTATGACTGTACAAACCTGGGTGGCAACTTTCAGGGATTTATGCACCTGGGCACCGAGATCTCTCTGTTCATCTACACTGCCAAGAATGTTACTATTAGCTCAGTACTCTGCATTCCTGTTATTTCTTCCAAAGTGACCTACCTCCACTTCTCAGCTCAGCTCTGCATCTTATCTGTGTCCCTCTGTAACTCATAACATCCTTCAGTACTATGCACAACTCTGCCTTGGTTTCAGCAACAAATTTACTAACCCATCCTTGTACACTCACATCCAGATCATTTATAAAAATGACAAACAGATCCTTGTGGTACCCCACTGGTAACTGAGCTCCAGGATGAACATTTCCCATCAACCACCACCCTCTGTCTCCTTTCAGCTAATCAATGTCTGATCCAAACCACTAAATTACATTCAATACTGAAACTCCATATTTTGTGCAAAAGCCTACTGTGGGAAACCTTATCAAACACTGTACTGAAGTCCATATACACCACATCAACTGCTTTACCTTCATCCACCTGTTTTGTCACCTTCTTGAAGAACACAATAAGGTTAGTGAGGCATGACCTACCCTTCACAAAATCAAGTTGACTAATCCTAATC
Source organism: Chiloscyllium plagiosum (assembly GCF_004010195.1). NCBI lineage: Eukaryota > Metazoa > Chordata > Chondrichthyes > Orectolobiformes > Hemiscylliidae > Chiloscyllium > Chiloscyllium plagiosum. The sequence goes on from NC_057735.1 coordinate 3,093,222, forward strand.
AAATTATTCCTTTCCAGATGATTATAAATCTTATCTCTTATAACCTTTTCCAACACCTTACCCACAACTGAAGTAAGGCTCACTGGTCTATAATGCCCAGGGTTGTCTCCACTCCCCTCCTTAAACAAGGGAATAACATTTGCTATCCTCCAGCCTTCTGGCATGACTCCTGTTGACATAAAGATCAAAGCCAAAGACTCTGCAATCTCCTCCCTGGTTTCCCAGACAATCCGAGGATAAATCCCATCCGACCCCTATTTTCAGATCTTCCAAAATTGCTTAAACCTCCTCTTTGTCAACCTCAATCCCATTTAATCTTGGAGCCTGGATCTCCATACTCTCACTAACATTGCCCTTTTCCAATGTGAATACTGACAAAAAGTATTCATTAAGAGTTTCCCCTATGTCCTCAGATTCCACAAAAAACTTTCCACTACTATCTTTGATTGGCCCTAATCTTACTCTAGTCACTCTTTTATTCCTGATTAACCTATAGCCTTAGGGTTTTCCTTGATCCTATCTGCCAACAACTCATGTAGGACCCAATGCTGGCAAATGGGACTAGATTAGGTTAGGATATCTGGTTGCTCATTCCTGATGAAGGGCTTTTGCCCAAAACGTCAATTCTTCTGCTCCTTGGATGCTGCCTGACCTAGAGTCATAGAGATGTACAGCATGGAAACAGACCCTTCGGTCCAACTCATCCATGCCGACCAGATATCCCAACCTAATCTAGTCCCACCTGCCAGCGCCCGGCCCATATCCCTCCAAACCCTTCCTATTCAAATGCCTCTTAAATGTTGCAATTGTACCAGTTCCACCACATCGTCTGGCAGCTCATTCCATACACGTACCACCCTGACCTGCTGTGCTTTTCCACCACCACACGCTTGACTAGGACATCTGGTTGGCAGCATTAAACTGACGAGTCTGTTTCTGTGCTGAACAGTTCTATAGCTCTATAACTAGGAGGAAGTAACCAATAAGATCTATGGGGATCGTCAATTGGACGAATGGACTTTAGCAGGGACAAAGCTAGGTGGAATGAGGAAAGAGGTTCTACTGAAAGAATGTGAGCAGCTCAGTGCTAAATTAAGAAACTGAGTCAGAAAAGAAATACTCTCCAGATTACTACCTGGGCCATGAGTTAATTGGCACAGGGATCAATAATGACAAATGCGTGTCTCAAAGGTTAGTGCACAAGACATAGTTTCAAATTTCTGGACATTGCCATCAGTACTGGGAAAGAGGGAGCTGCTCTATCAGAAGGGTCCACCTGAAAAGTGCGACATGAAAATTTTAAAAATCAAAGTGTAGTGAGAGGTTTTTACCAGAAGGTGAAATGAAGGCACAGAGTATCACTGAGTTAACAGTAAAAATAGAGACAAATAGGAATGATTTGTTGATAATTACTGAGATGTGGTTACAGGGAGAGCAGGTCTAGGAGTTGAATATTCAAAGGTACGCAGTGTTTTGGAAGGATGGACAAAAAGAATGGGGTGGCGTAGCTTTGTTTTTAAAGACCGAGATCAGTACTCTCATGTAAAATGATTTTGGTACTCAAGATCAAGATGTAGAATCAGTCTGAGTCGTATTAAGAAACAGCAAGGGTAAGTGGTGTGTGTCTAATCTATAGGCCCCCTTACAGTAGTTCTATAATGAGACAGTGTATAAACCAGGAAATACTAGCGCTTGTAAGAAATAAATGATAATAATGACAGGTAACTTTAATCGGCATATGGACAGGATTAATGAAATTGGGTACAAACAATGACTGCAGATGCTGGAAACTAGATTCTGGATCAGTGGTGCTGGAGGAGCACAGCAGTTCAGGCAGCATCCAAGGAGCTTCGAAATCGATGTTTCGGGCAAAAGCCCTTCATCAGGAATAAAGGCAGTGAGCCTGGAGCGTGGAGAGATAAGCTAGAGGAGGGTGGGGTGGGGAGAAAGTAGCATAGAGTACAATGGGTAAGTGGAGGAGGGGATGAAAGTGATAGGTCAGGGAGGAGAGGGTGGAATGGATAGGTGAAAAAGGAGATAGGCAGGTAGGACAAGTCCGGACAAGTCATGGGGACAGTGCTGAGCTGGAAGTTTAGAACTAGGGTGAGGTGGGGGAAGGGGAAATGAGGAAACTGTTGAAGTCCACATTGATGCCCTGGGGTTGAAGTGTTCCGAGGCGGAAGATGAGGCATTCTTCCTCCAGGCGTCTGGTGGTGAGGGAGCGGAGGTG
>NC_057735.1:3097400-3112927 GCF_004010195.1 Chiloscyllium plagiosum
ATTTCAACTCTCCCTCCCACTCTGCCGAGGACATGGAGGTCCTGGGCCTCCTTCACCGCCGCTCCCTCACCACCAGACGCCTGTAGGAAGAACGCCTCATCTTCCGCCTCGGAATACTTCAACCCCAGGGCATCAATGTGGACTCCAGCAGTTTCCTCATTTCCCCTTCCCCCACCTCACCCTAGTTCTAAACTTCCAGCTCAGCACTGTCCCCATGACTTGTCCGGACTTGTCCTACCTGCCTATCTCCTTTTCCACCTATCCACTCCACCCTCTCCTCCCTGACCTATCACCTTCATCCCCTCCCCCACTCACCCATTGTACTCTATGCTACTTTCTCCCCACATCCACTCTCCTCTAGCTTATCTCTCCACGCTCCAGGCTCATTGCCTTTATTCCTGATGAAGGGCTTTTGCCCGAAACATCGATTTTGAAGCTCCTTGGATGCTGCCTGAACTGCTGTGCTCTTCCGCACCACTAATCCAGGATTAATGAAATTGGCAAGAGTAGCCTTAAGAGAGAGTTCATACCGTACATCAGAGATTGTTTCTTGGGGCAAATAGGATAAATTTACATCTTGTATGAACAACTTGGATGCAGAGATAGAATGTACTAAAGCCAAATTTGTAGATGACACTAAAATAATTAGAAAAGTAAGTTGCAAAGAAGAAACAAGAAACGTATGAATGGATCTGGATAGGTCAGTTGCATAGTTTAAAATTTGTTTAAATGGAATTTAACGTGTATAAGTGTGAGGTTATCCATTTTGGAATAGAAAGACAACTTCTTATCGAAATGGAGAGAAACTTCAGAGTGCTTCAGTGCAGAAGGATCCATTTGTCCTGGTGAATTAATCACAGAAATCTAATGGAACATAGCACAGTACAGGTCCTTCAGCCCCCGATGTTGTGCTGGCCTTTTATCCTACTCTAAGATCAAACTAACCTACACTGACTTAATTGTACTAACTTCCATGTGCCTATCCAAGAGCCACTTTAATGTTCAGGTACAGCAGGTAGTAAGGAAGACAAATGAAATGTTGGCATTTATTGCTAAAAGAATAGAGTATAAAAGGATGTGTTTTTGCAACTGTATAATGTTCTAATGAGACCGCATTTCGTTCCTTTCTTGAGGGTGGATGTAATTACATTGGGGACAGTTCAGAGAAGGTTCACTTGATTAATTCCAGAGATGGGGGGTTTGTCTCATGAAGAGAGATCAAACCGTTTGGGCCTTTATTTGCTGGAACTTAGAAAGAAAAAAGAGGAGATCTAATTGAGGGATATGAGATGTTAAAGGGGGATTGACAATGTAGACATGGGGGATGTTTTGTTATATGGAGCAATCTAGAACATGAGGTCATAGTTATAGAGTCAAAGAGAATCATACACTCTTTCAGAATTGAGACAGGCCCTTCGGCCCACCATGTCTATGCCAGCCAACAAACACTAAACCACATTAAACCCATTTACTTGCACTTGAACCATAACTACTGGCATTTTAAGTGCTCATTAAGATGTTTCTCAAATGTTGCGAGATTACCTGCTTCAACCTCCCTCTCAGGCAGCACATTCCATATTTCTACCAACCTCTGGGTGAAAAAAATTCTTTCTCGAAATCCTCTAAACCATTTTTTCCTCACCTTAACCTTGTGCCCTCTGGTCTTTGATATAGCTGTCAGGGGAAAGAGTTTCTCTTGAGTTACTTTGTCAGTACATCTCATAATTATGTATACCTCAATCAGATCACCCCTCAGTCTCTTCTGCTCAAGGAGTTTTGGATAAAGGGTAACAGATTTAAAACAGAGATGAGGAGGAATTACATTTCTCAGTAGGTTGAGAACTTGTGGAATTCTCTACCTCAGAGTGTGATGGATGCTGAGATCCTGAATAAGTTTAAGGATGAGATAGTCAGATGTTTAAGTAGGAATGGGTCAACGTGTTATGGAAAGCAGGCAGGGGTGTGGAGTTGAGGCTGAGATGAGATCAGCCAAGATCATTTGAATGGCAGGTCAGATTTGAGGGGCTGAATGGCCTCCTCTTGTTCCTGGTTCTGATGTTCTTATTTAACAAGGTACCACATGGCAGACTGCTGAGAATAAAAAAGCCAATGGTACACTTAGTAATGTAATGAGCTGGGTTCAGAATTGACTCAGTGACAGGAAACAGGGGGTTATGGTTCATGGATGTTTGTGTGAATGAACGCAGTTTCCAATGGTGTTCCACAGGACTTAGCTTCCTTCCTGTTTGTCATATACTATAGTGATTTAAACTTAAATATAGGAAGCATGAATGGGAATTTTGTAAAAAATAGAAAATGAGGCAGGTCATTGATAGTGAAGAAGATGGCAGCAGGAAGATGTCAATGCTATGGTTGAGAAAGCAATGGAATTCAATTTGGAGAAATGCGAGGTGACACTGTGGGGAGGGAAGCAAAGCAAAGGAGTACACAATAAACAAGAAACTACTGAGAGGGATAGAGGAGGTGAAAGACCTTGGGGTGCAGGTTCTTTATTCATTCAAGGCCAACATTTAATGCCCATCCCTAATTACCCAGGGGGCAGTTAAGAGTCAGTCAATTGATGTGGGCCTGGAGTCACATGTAGGCCAGACCAGGTAACTTTTCTTCCCTAAAGGACATTATTGAACCAGATGGGTTTTTCACAAATCAGCAATAGATTTGTGACCATCATTAGTATTTTCATAGAGTGATAGAAACATTGAATCCCTACAGTGTGGAAACAGGCCATTCAGCCCAACAAATACACACTGACCCTCCGAAGAATAACCCAACCAGTCCCATTCCCCTACCTCATTATCCGATATTTACCCCTGACTAATGCACCTGAACCCTTTGGATAACATAGCATGGCCAATCCACCTGACCTGCACATCTTTGGATTCTGAAAGGAAACTGGAGCACCCGGAGGAAACACATGCAGACACGGGGAGAATGTGCAAGCTCAGTGGTTAGCACTACTGTCTCACAGCACTGGGAATCCAAGTTCCATTCCAGCATCAGGCAACTGTCTGTGTGGGTTTCCTCCGGGTGCTCTGGTTTCCTCCCACAGTCACAAAGATGTACAGGTTAGGTGGATTGGCTATGCTGGAATTGTTGGTAGTGATCAGGGTAGGCCAGGTGAGTTAGCCATGGTAAATGTGGGGTTAAGGAATATGGTAGGGGTTGGATCTAGGTGGGATGCTTTTTGGAGGTTCGGTGTGGACTTTAACCACACTATTGGGATGGTATGATTCCTGAGGAAGGGCCTGTGCCCGAAACGTCGAATCTCCTGTTCCCTGGATGCTGCCTGACCTGCTGTGCTGTTCCAGCAATAAAGTTTCAACTTTGATCTCCAGCATCTGCAGACCTCACTTTCTCCTCAATGGTATGATTATACTCTTAATTCCAGATTTTATTGAATTTAAATTCTACTATTTGCAATGGTGGGACTTGAACTCGTTCCCCAGAACATTCCCTGGGTCTCTGGATTAACAGTTCAGCGATAATACCACTAGGCCATCAGCCAACACCTCTCCCCCCCCACCACCCCACTGCCACACTTAAGGGTAGATCAGGTGGTAAAGAAGGCATGCGGGATACTTTTCTTCATTTGGCGAGGTATTGAATTGCAGGGTGTAATGCTGGTTAGGCCACAGCTAGAGGTTTTGTGTGCAGTCTAGGTCACCACATCTCAGGAAGGATGTAATTGTCCTCAAGAGTGTACAGATTCAAAAGAAAATTGCAAGGGCTAGGACATTGCAGCTTTAAGGAGAGATTGGATAGACTAGGGTTGTGTTCCTGAGGACAGGGGAGACCAAGGCGTGACAAATTGAGGTGTAACACAATAACAAGGAGCTTGGACAGTATGGACAGTGAACAGCTGCTTCCCCTTTGCCAGGGCACACATTTAAAATGACTAGGTTAGAGAGAACATGAGAAAAGACATTTTACACAGAGGGACTGGGACATGATGGAATTCACTGGCCAGTTTGGGGGTTGAAGCAGAATCCTTACCTCATTGAAAAGGAACCTTGATCTGTCCCTTGGGCACTGGAACCTGCAAGGCTACAGAGCAGGGGCTGGAAAGAATAGACAGCTAGTTTATTCAGCCAGCACAGGCACGATGGGCTGATTGGCCGCACTTATGCTGAACCTTTTCTGTGATTCTGAGGCTGAGAGAAGGCGAAATTTGCTCTCTCGCTCTCTCTCTCAAAGGATCATTAACCTTTGGAATTCTTTTCACCAGAGAGCAATGGGAGCCGGGCCAGTGAATTTATTTAACGCTGAGTTAGATAGATTTTTGATCAGCAAGTGAGTCAAGGGTTACGGGAGGCAGACAGGAAAGTGGAGTCGAGGTCAGAACCAGAATAACATGACCTTAATGAATAACACAACAAGTTCAAGGGGATGAATAGCCTAACCTGCCACTATTTGTTTTGACTTTATGTGTGGATAGGGTGCAATGCATATGACAGAGATATTTCAGATGAGGAGGTGCCGATGTTGGACTGGGGTGGCAAAAGTTACGAATCACACAATGCCAGGTTATAGTCCAACAGGTTTATTTCGAAGTACAAGCTTCATCAGGTAACAGCGCTCTGAAAGCTTGTGCATCCAAATAAACTTGTTGGACTATAACCAGGCATTGGGTGGAAGATATTTAAGGGGAAGCTAGATAAGTATAAGGAGCAGAATTACATTAATGAAAACTTTCAGTGTTGTCCACAGATCTTCATCCAATGGACCAACACCCACCGACTGACCCATTGTGAAATAATCGGATGGTTATAATACTTCCAGTATAATCTCAGTGTCACAGAGCAAAACCTGATGCTGACTCTCACTGTATGCAGGAGCAACTAGCTTTCCACGTGATCGGGACAGTGCCAACACACCCTGAAAACAGCCTGCCAAACCTGTCACACTGTACACTTTTAAAATCATTTGAAACAAATTAAACCAAATTGATTCAAACTAAAGGTAACAGCCTTTCAGGCGCACTTCAATAAAATTTGAATGTTCAAATTACATTTACAAAATTTAAATTAAAGTGTAATTTATGTTGACTCAGGAAGCTTGTGTGAAAGACAGTTTCCCTCCCCAGCCCTGTACATGTGAATGGAAAATCATTAATCAGCTTTGTGATCAATACATGGCAGTGCATCAAAAATGAGTTGGGCTATCTCTGGTTTATTTCTTCTCTTTATCTCACTCTCTCTTCCACTCTTTTCGTTCTCACTCTCTGAACTTCTCCTTCCCCACTTTGTTGGCTCCCTCTCTGTTTCTCATTTGAAAGAGTCCTTATCAACTCTGCTTCTCCCCCACTTGCTTGGAAACATTCTATGTTGTGTCTGTGTGCCGGAGGGGTGTGTGTGTGTGAGAGGGGGAGAGAAAGAGAGAGAGAGAGAGAGAGAGAAAATATGTGTACGTCTGTGAGTGTGTATGTCTGCAGAATTCTGTCAATATGTCTGTGTTTGAGGGTGTGTCTGTGTATGTGAATATGTGTACATCTGTGTGTGTGTGTAAGTGTGTAGTGTCAGTACATCTGTGTGTATGAATGTGTCTCTGTGTGGGTGAATGCATTCACAAGTGAGTAAACAGTAGAACAGCTCAGTAAATGGGTCAGAATAAGTTTTCCAGCACCACACTCTCGGAAGGTTCAGGGAAATGGTTATAAGGAGGAGGGAGAACAGATTGAGGTTAGGAGTCCGCCCTACAGGCTTTTCACCTTTGGTTAAACATAAAGTGACAGCTCTCTCCCCTTACCTCAACCTGATCCATGGAGTAGGAGTTTACAACAACACCAACAGCTTGTATTTATATAGCACCTTTAATAGAAAAATGATTCAAGGTGCTTCACAGGAAAGTAATGAAACAAGGTTTGACACAGATCCAAAGTTTTAGGCCACTCACTGTAGATTCAGTAACCAAGTCGTGTTTCAATTTAAAAGGAATGAAACAGAAAAAAGGCATAAAAACTGATAATTACCTGCCACAGTTTGCAACCTTTTCACAATTTTTATCTGACTTTGAAAGTCTGTCTCAGTCTGCTTTCTATGCTAAAGTGGAAAAACTTCTCCTCCAAGGTTATTTGAAATTTCACAAGATGGGAGTTGCAAAACAATTTCCCAAAGATCTTGCTCATTCTGCCAATCCCTATCGCAACAGTTCCCTGCTCTATCATCTCCAATGACCACGTGTCAAGACCTGCTGAAAAAATTGCAAACTCAAACTTCCCTTTGGGTTTTATGTTCCCTTTTGTACTCCTTAGACAGATCCTGCTATAAAACCTGGCACAGATTTTGTTATTTCCCTAAAACAGAGTCAACTAATAACTTTTTTTTATTTAAGCATAGAATGGGGGTGTGTCTGTTAGGCCAGCATTCACTGACACTAATACAGAGCTCAGTTGGCTGGATGACTGATTTGCAATGAAGAATGATGCCAACAGTATGGGTTCAATTTCTACACCGGCTGAGGTGACTATGAAGGACCCTCCTTCTCAACCTTTCCCCTTACCTGAGTAATGGAGACCCTCAGGTTAAACCATCAGTTGTCTCTCTGTAGAGAGAGTACCCCTTTGGTTCAATCGGATTATGGCTGTTGCTACAGACCCTATTAAAATCTACAGTCAGTTGTGCTGCATGAGAATAAGGGGTGATTCTAACTAAAGATTTTATGGGACTAATTACAGCTGTACTGCTCCAGGCTGGTGTCAGAAAACTCTCCATTATAAAATGCTTCCAGAATTCTGGAATTCACTCCCTCAATAAGCTGCCAAAGCCAGGGGCCAATTTAAAATTTCCAAACTGAGATTAGATGCTTTTTTCTTGGGTAAGGGAATTAGGTCCTACAAAACCAAGGCAGGTAAATGGTGTTAAAAAATATGCCAGTCAATTGAATGGCAGAACAGGATCGTAGAGTTGAACGGCCTCCTCCTGTTCCTGTGTCTCAGTGGAATGTATATTCAGGACTTTTGGATAACAAGGAGAGTATTGGATATGGAGATTGTATGGTCAAGATAGTAGATCCACTATGATTGTAATGAATGGCAAGGCAAGCTTGAGGGGTCGAATGGCCTGCAACTGCTCCTGGGCATTATTTTCTGATGTGAGAAGGTGTGTAGTGAAGTACTGACTGCTGTCAGGATCATGACTTCCACCGGAAGGTCAGTGAGTGTTAGTGATTGGCAAACTAGCATGACCATTATTATCTGCAATCCCTCTTCACCACTGTGCTGAAAGCACGGAGCTTCCGCCTGAAAGGGAGGCTCCCTCATCTGAGCCAGCTTGGTTGATAAACTCTGCTGGACAGACATGGCTGTGTGTAGTCACAGCAAACAGCAGAATACCAATTAAACATAGATAAATTGATCCTTTCAGAGCAGGTCTCTGTACTCTGTGACAACACGTCATGTCTGGTGGGGATTTTGAAAGCTAATTGTTTCACTGGCAACCGAAGGCCAGGAGAGCTTAGCTCCTTGCTGGCTGCATGGGCTTTATTTCTGAACCTATTACATGGCAGCTGACTTTGTGTTTAATAATGAGCAGTAGGCCATCTGCAGAATACACCAACAACCAGACCCAGAGCAGCTCCAACCCAGTCACACCGTATCACAGACACAACCAGACCCAGAGCCCCAGAGCAGCTCCAACCCAGTCACACCGTATCACAGACACAACCAGACCCAGAGCAGCTCTAACCCAGTCACACCGTATCACAGACACATCCAGACCCAGAGCAGCTCCAACCCAGTCACACCGTATTACAGACACATCCAGACCCAGAGCAGCTCCAACCCAGTCACACCGTATCACAGACACAACCAGACCCAGAGCGGCTCTAACCCAGTCACACCATATCACAGAACATAGAGAGAGCTGCTTGAAATATTAAAGCCAAGGCCCATCTGTCCCCTCAGGGAGATATAAAGGATTCCATGCCATCACTATTTTGGAGTAGAAATGGAGAGTTCTCGTGTTCTGACATACATATTCCTCAATCAGTATCGCTATTTTACCCGACAGTCTGACCATGCTCATATTGCTTTTTGTAGGAGTTTTCTGTGCACAAATGGGCTTCCATCTTCCTTCCGTTACAATGGTGACTGCACTCCGAAAATCTCTTTAAAAATGTCTTGGGGTATCCTGAAGTTGCGAAAAGAGCTACATAAATGTACATTGTTCCTCTCATTTCTCTTTATGATTGTAAATCTCGATCACACTTCGGACGAGATTCTGACTGGAGCCAGGGCACCACTCAGAGTCATACAGCATAGAAACAGAACCTTCAGCCCAAACAGTCCGTGCTGACCATAATCCCAAACTAATCTAGTGGCACCTGCCTGCACTTGGCCCATATCCCTCCAAACTTTTTCTATTCATGTACATATTCAAATGTATTTTAGATGTCGTAACTGTACCTACAACCATCACCTGCTTACAACAACGTCCATTGACCTCTCTGCTATCTATAATCCAACAGGACCGAGATATTGTGACAATACACAGCTTTTTACAATTCTTGGTACTGTGTCTGCCAACTCCTCCCATGGCTCTGAGCCTAGCCAGGGGAGGGTGGGGAGGTGTTGGGACCTGGAACTGGCCCAATAACTTCATTCATACAAACCCCGGGAGGGGGTGCGGAACAGCACTAAGCCTCAAGTCATCACTGTAACCAGGGAGAGGTCTGGATTGCACCAGTAACAACATCTCCTGACATTTGTTTGATTACCTCACACACCCCACATCTCTGTACCTGTGAAATTGAGCTCCGAGAGATACTCAATTGACCAGTGCCCAAAACAATAGACTTAAATGTTCAAGTTTTCCTTCATTTGCAATAGATAAAAGGATGGCTAAACTATGGGTTGGATTAATGTGCAAATTACCTCCAGAGTACAGCAATCGCAGATTCCTTATCGTTCTCCTAACGGGCTTGGAACTGCCTTTAAAAACAACTCACTTCCTTCCCCAGCCTGATCCAACTTTCTACAAGAAAGTCTATTTGCTTGAGAAAACGCAGATTCATTCCAACCCACCGTCCACCAATCAGCCTGTGCTTAAACTGCAGACACTCAGTAAAATCCCACCCCCCAAGGGCAGCAGCCCATATCCCCCCACGGAGAGTCTGCTGTGGTTCACCAGTCCCGAGAGTCAGGGGAAAATAAATCAAAAATGTGTTGCAATCCTGCGGACTCGCCAAAGTTTGCGCAGGCAGCATTAACAGCACTGGGAGACACGGATTGCACTCCTGGGTGGATCTGATTCACTCCCCACACAGTTCCCCACAGCTCTCAAAGAGTTCCAATTTAACACAGGCTCTGCACTCTGATTGGATGACAGGCCTGTTTGCTCACTCAGCAACAAGGCTCTGACAGACAGATCAGAAAAGGGCCAGTCCCTACTGCCCACGTTATTCCAGATCCCCAGCTGAATATGGTAATGTGTGTGTAATAACAGACAAGTCTAATTACCTTGGTGAGCGGGATGTGCTGGTGACTTTGAGATATAGTTAGTCCGAGTCAGCAGGATCTAGGAATAGTCTCTCCTACCCACTTATGTATGAAGTGCAAACAGGTAATAAAGGCGGGGAAACCGACGTTTCGGGCAAAAGCCCTTCATCAGGCAGCCCGGTATTCCTGATGAAGGGCTTTTGCCGGAAACGTCGATTTTCCTGCTCCTCGGATGCTGCCTGACCTGCTGTGCTTTTCCAGCCCCACTCTGATCTAGACCCTGGTTTCCAGCATCTGCAGTCCTTGTTTTTACCTAGGTCATAAAGGCGTTCTTGTTCATCAGAATAAGAGCAAACTCGTCTCCGTACGCCTATAGCACAATGGCACAATAATAGTAAAATGTGTACCAGCAATTTTCAACTTCCTCTTCTGATTTTAACAGGCAAGATGTTCCATGGACTAAAACAGTTTTTTTTAGAAAAGGAAGAAACATTGGTCTAAAATGCCTGATGTGATCATTTGATCATAGACTGAGACAAGTTCAGGAAACTGATGTGGCATAAACAGAACTGATTAAACTGATAGAACTTTTAGCAGAAGACATTGAAACCTGTCAGGCATCAAGACATTCAGATCCCCTGTTTTACATTTGTGTAGTAAGTTGTACATTCAGAACATGAATGGATTGCCTCTAACTATCCAGCTTGGAAAGACGAGGCAGCCTGACTTGGGAATACACAGATGGGCCATATTTGAGTAGCTGCTTTGCAGAGCAACAGGGAGTGAAACAGAAGAATGGATTGGTTAAAGCAAGGACCATCAGATTTTCTCTCTCTCTCTCTACTTCATCTCAGCCTCTCAGATGGCAGTGTTTGGCAATTGGAGAAACAGCACCGCCTTCTTGACCTGCAATCTTCTTCCCGACCTCTCCGCCCCCACCCCCTCTCCAGCCTATCACCCTCACCTTAACCTCCTTCCACCTATCGCATTCCCAGCGCCCCTCCTCCAAGTCCCTCCTCCCTACCTTTTATCTTTGCCTGCTTGGCACAACCTCCTCATTCCTGAAGAAGGGCTCATGTCTGAAATGTAGATTCTCCTGCTCCTTTGATGCTGCCTGACCTGCTGCGCTTTTCCAGCAACACATTTTTAAGCTCTGATCCCCAGCATCTGCAGTCCTCACTTTCTCCTAATTGGAGAAACATCCATTGACTCAAGGATATCGAGGACATTGACAAATTGTAACACTGCTGAAGATGCAAGTCATCAATAAAATAATTATGGTCTCAGGTTAAACCAAACACCTCAAGGACTCTAACAAGTTAATAAACAGCCCAAGCATTCTCTTCCTGAATGTACTGGGCAGTGTCCCCTTTTCAAATTTTGTGCTTGTATTTATGAGTATTTAATATCGCATTTTACTATCTTTTTCAGGGTTAGTAAGCAACAAAATTCACTTTTCTTTCACTCAACACATTCTGCAATTCACTCATTAATTTTGAAGCAACTTGTAGCTGTGTGCCCAAAACAATTAAAAATCTTTGATCTGGCCAGTCCAGAGGAGACACAATTCACACTCCCCCATCTAGTCAGAGCAGTGATATCACGGCAACAGACTCATTTTACCTGCGAAAGCATGAGGCATGTTTCAAAGTAGTTTATTACTCTGCTAGGTTTAACAGACATGATTTGGAGATGCCGGTGTTGGACTGGGGTGTACAAAGTGAAAGTGAGTTCTATGTTCTGGGTTTCTGTGGGTGCATCATGACAAATACATGAGGCATACATGTGGTGAAGAAGGCGTTTGGAATGTTTTCCTTTATTGGTCAGAGTACTGAGTACAGGAGTTGGGAGGTCATGTTGCGGCTGTACAGGACATTGGTTAGGCCACTTTTGGAATATTGCGTGCAATTCTGGTCTCCTTCCTATCGGAAAGATGTTGTGAAACTTGAAAGGGTTCAGAAAAGATTTACAAGGATGTTGCTAGGGTTGCACAATTTGAGCTACAGGGAGAGGCTGAACAGGCTGGGGCTGTTTTCCCTGGAGAGCGCATGCTGAGGGGTGACCTTATAGAGGTTTATAAAATCATGAGGGGCATGGATAGGGTAAATAGACAATGTCTAGTACTGGAGAGGGCATAGGTTTAGGGTGAGAGGGGAAAGATATAAAAGAGACCTATGGGCAACTTTTTCACGCAGAGGGTGGTGTGTGTATGGAATGAGCTGCCAGAAGGAATAGTGGAGGGTGGTACAATTACAACATCTAAAAGACACCTGGATGGGTATATGAATAGGAAGGGTTTGGAGGGATATGGACCAAATGCTAGCAAATGGGAGTTCATTAATTTAGGATAACTGGTCAGCATGGATGAGTTGGCCCGAAGGGTCTGTCTCCATGCTGTACATTTCTATAACTCTATGACAAATCTCTTAAAATCAAGGTTTCTCTGCCTGCTTTGTGGGATGTGGGTTTTGCTGGATGGGCTGGCATTTATCTCCTGTCTGTATTTGACTTTGAGAAGATGATGATGAGCTGCCTTCTTGAATCACTACAGTCTATGTGCTGTAGAAAAACTCACAAAGCCATTAGGGAGGGAATTCCAGGATTTTGACCCAGCATCGCTGAAGTAATGGCAATATATTTCCAAGTCAATTTGGTGAGTGGTTTGGAGGGAATCTTGTAGATTTCAGTGTATCTGCTGCCCTTGACCTTTTAGATGGAAATGCTTGTGGGTTTGGAAGGCACTGTCTAAGGATCTTTGGTGAGTTTCTGCAGTGCATCTAGTAGATAGTACACACTGCTGCTACTGAGCGTCGGTGGTGGAGAGGGTGGATATTTGTGAAAGTGATGCCAATTAAACCGGCTGCTTTGTCCTAGATGGTGTCGAGCTTCATGAGTGTTGTTGGAGCTGCACCCATCCAGGCAAGTGGGGAGTATTCCATCACTCTCCTGACTTGGACCTTGTGGAGGTGGGGTTCTGTGGAGTCAGGAGGTGAGTTACTTGCTGCAATATTCCTAGCTTCTGAACTGCTCTTGAAGTTATCGGTTTATATGGTGAATGCAGTTCAGTTTCTGGACAATGTAACTCCCAGGATGTTGATAATGAGCGATATACTGATGGTAACACCATTGAATGTCATGAGCATGTGTTAGATTGTCTCTTATTACAGATGATCATAAACTGGCATTTGTGTGGTGTGAATGTTTCTTGCCGCTGTCAGCCCAAGCCTTGATATTGTTCGGATCTTGCTGCGTCTGGAGATGGACTGTTCCAGTATCTGAGGAGTTGTGAATGGTGCTGAACATTGTGCAATCATTGGTGAACATCCCCACCTGGGACCTTATGGTCGTGGGGAGGTCATTGATGAAGCAGCTGAAGATGGTTGGGCCGAAGGCACTACCCTGAGGAACTCCTGCAGAGATGTCCTGGAGCTGAGATGACTGATTTCCAACAACCACAACCACCTTCCCATGTGCCAGGAATGACTCGTTCAGCCAGAGAGTCTGCTCCTGATACCCATTGATTCCAGTTTTGCTAGGGCAAGGCCAAATGCAGCCTTGATGTTAAGGGCTGTCCCTCTCCCCTCCCCTCTGGAATTCAGCTCTTTTGTCCATGTTTGAACCATGGGTGTATTGAAGTCAGGGGCTGAATGGCCCTGGGGGATCCCAAACTGGGCGTCACTGAGCAGGTTATTGCTGAGCAGGTGCTGCTTGACAGCACTGTTGATGACCCCTTCCATCACTTTGTTTGATGATTGAGAGTAGATTGATGGGACAGTAATTGGCTGGGTTGGATTTGTCCTGTTTTTTGTGTACAGGACAGACCTGGGCAATTTTCCACATTGTTGGGTAGCTGCCAATGTTGTAACTGCTTGGCTAGGGGAGCGGCAAGTTCTAGAGTACAAGTCTTCAGTACTATTGCTGGACTGTTGTGAGACCCCGTAATCTTTGTAGTATACAATGTCTCCCACCGTATCTTGATATCACGTGGAGTGAATCAAATTGGCTGGAGACTGGTGTCTGTGATGCTGGGGATCACTGGAGGAGCCTGAGAGGGATCATCCACTCAGCACGTCTGTCTGAAGATTGCTGTGAAAGTTTCAGCCTTATATTTGCACTGATGTTCTGGGCTCTTCTGTCATTGAGGATGGGATATCTGTGGAGCCTCCTCCTCCAATGAGTAATTTAATCATCCTCCACCATTCATGACTGGATGTGGCAGGATTGCAGAGCTTTAATCGGATCTGTTGGTTGTGGGATTGCTTAGCTCTGCCTGTCACTTGCACTTGGTTTGCAAGTAATCCTGTGGCTTCACCTGGTTGACACCTCATCCTCAGGTATTCCAGGTGCTGGTACTGGCATGCCCTCCTGCACTCTGCATTGAACCAGGGTTGATCCCCTGGCTTGATGGTAATGGTTGAGTAGGGGAATATGCCGGGCCATGAGGTTACAGATTGTGCTGGAGTACAGTTCTGCTGCTGTTGATGGCCCGCAGTGCATCGTGGATGCCCAGTCTTGAGTTGCTAGATCTGTTTGAAGTCTGTCCCATTTAGTACGGTATAGTGCCACACAACACGATGGAGGTTATTCTCGGTGTGAAGGTGGGACTTTGTCTCCACAGGGACAATGTGGTGGTCATTCTTCCTGATACTTCCATGGACATATGCATCTGCAGATGGCAGATTGGTGAGGATGAGATCAGGTATGTTTCCCCTACTACCTGCTACAGACCCAGTATCACAGCTATCTCATTTAGGACCTGACCAGCTCGATCAGTAATATTGCTGCCGAGCCACTCTTGGTGTGAGGCTTTGAAATCTTCCACTCAAGAGTACATTCTGCATCTCTGTGACCCTCAGTGTATCCTCCAAGTGTTGTTCAATGTGGAGGAGTACTGTGTTAACATTGAGGAGACCCTGGGCAGCTCCCTCCTGCCTGTATCCCACTGTACAGTAACAATCTCAGTCCTGCCAGTGGGACACGACATATCCCGGGATGGTGACGGTGGTGTCTGGGATATTGTCTCTAATGTATGATTCCGTGAGTATAACTCTGTTAGGCTGTTGCTTGACTGATCTGTAAGAGACCTCTCCCAATGTTGGCACAAGCTCTCAGCTATTGGTAAGGAGGACCCTTTAGGTTGATAGGGCTGTGTTTGCTGTTGTCTTTTCAAGTGGTTTGTCTGGCTTTATTTCTTTGTTAAGAGTTTCTAGCAATTATTACCACAGAGTGTTATCAGACGGCCAGTGAAAGTTGGTGTAGGTCTGGAATCAGATGTCAGATAAGGATAGCAGTTTCCTTCCTGAAAGGTTATTAGTGAACCAGATGGATGTTTTGGATAATCAACAATAGTTTCACTATCATCATTAAACTCTTAATACCAGATTTTTAAAAAATTGAATTCAAATTCCACCATCTGCCATGGCAGGAGTTGAACCTGTGTTCCTAGAGCTTTAATAGACTAATAATAATACCACCAGACCATCATCTCCCCTTAACATTGACAAGCATGATTAATGAGTTCAGTTGGCTCTCACAATGGTGTGGGCAGTGGGGAGCAGGGTGGTAGAATGGGACCGTTCTGTGTAACTCTCAGCTTTTTAGTGGAAGTCTTATCTTTGAGATGCCATACCTGACACTCAGGCACAAAAACTCAGCTGAGACAATGTGTTCAGGACTGAGGGAGTGCTGTATGGTTGCAGGGGGTGTGTTTCTGGTGTGATGTTAGTTTAGTCCCACCAGCTGTCTCATCCTCAGATGAAAAGGATCATTTCTGAAGAGCAGGCAAGCTCTCTTCTGTGTTCTGGATCAGGATTTACCCCCCCCCCCCCCCCCCGGTTGTATCACCAACTCAGATTATGAGGTAGTCAACATATTCTTTTTTGGGGATCTTTCGGAGTAGTATATGGGCAGCACGGTGGCACAGTAGTTAGCACTGCTGCCTCACAGCGCCAGAGACCCGGGTTCAATTCCCGCCTCAGGCGACTGACTGTGTGGAGTTTGCACATTCTCCCCGTGTCTGCGTGGGTTTCCTCCGGGTGCTCCGGTTTCCTCCCACAGTCCAATGATGTGCAGG
>NC_057735.1:3113427-3116830 GCF_004010195.1 Chiloscyllium plagiosum
CCAGTGTTATACAGAGACAGACCTGTATCCACCCCAGTACTGTACCCCAGTGTTATACAGTGACAGACCTGTATCCACCAGCTGAATGTTCTCTCCACACCGTTTTGAAATGACAGGTTTGTGAATTCTCGGTGTTGATGACGCAGTCCGAGGACATTACGTGTGACTGTAATACCGACAGCTACATCTTACTGTCCACCGAGTGATGTCAATGAGCTGGTTGTGATTTTGTGCTGTCTCTGTAATAATAGGTTTGCTTTCAGAATTCACACTCTCTAGCCTGTAGTCATGTTTCCCGTTTCGGAAACCCTTCCTGTGCTGGTGCTGAAAGTTGAGCCTGATCTGTTGAGGGGTTACTCGAGGTCAGTGAGTCTAGATTGGTCACACTGAGATTTCTCTGTCAGTGTAGCAGCTCATACACGGGCAGTAACTAAAGACACATGTCTTTCTAAAACAGCCACCCACTTCCTCTATTCAGCTCTGAAATCTTTGTCATTTCAAAATCATTAGCTGGTGGATAACTGTTCATGTCAAATCTCTCCCACTGTATTGCATCGTCTCACACAGGATTCCCTACCTCTTGACTGACCTTGCACCATCAGCTGGGACCAGGAGAAACATCCTGGCCCCGAACTGGGAACAGTAGCCCTGTCTTAAACGCTGGCACAGTGCTCACTGTCACCTCCTGCCATTCCCAGAACCATGGACCTCAGTTATAGAATTAAAATTAATAGAATTCCTACAGTGTGGAAACAGGCCCTTCGGCCCAACAAGTCCACACCAACCCTCCGAAGAGTAACCCACCCAGACCCATTCCCCTACCCTATATTTACCCCTGACTAATGCACCTAACCTACACATTCCTGAACACTATGGGCAATTTACCATGGCCAAGGCACATCTTTTGGATTGTGGGAGGAAACCCATGCAGACACTGGGAGATTGTGGGAGGAAACCCATGCAGAGAGAGACCCGATGTGGGAGGAAACCCATGCAGACACTGGGAGATTGTGGGAGGAAACCCATGCAGACACACATCCCTGAACACGATGGGCAATTTACCATGGCCAATGCACATCTTTTGGATTGTGGGAGGAAACCCATGCAGAGAGAGACCCGAGGCTGGAATCGAACCCAGGACCCTGGTGCTGTGAAGTAGCAGTGCTAACCACTGAGCCACCATGCTGCCTTTAGTGAGGTATTGAGCCCCAACATGTCCACGGGATATTGCGCAGGTTTTTCTGTCTTTAGCTGGGCTGACAAGTGCTTAGTAACATTCTCACCCCACATTATCTCTGAAAGGAGACATTCTAACCATCATTCCTTGATATTCAATGGTGTTTCCTTCACCGATCCCTCACTATCATCATCCTGGAGGTTACCATTCACCAGAAACTCACTAGACTCACTACATAAACACAGTGGCTACAAAAGCAGGCCAGAGACGAGAAATACTGTGCCAGGGAACTCACCTCCTGAGAGTTAAAGCCTGTGCATCTACAAGGCACAAGTCAGGAGTGTGATGGAATACTCCTCACTTGCCTGGATGGGTGCAGCTCCAACAACACTGAAGAAGCTTGACACCATCCACGACAAAGCAGCCCACTTGATTCTCACCACATCCAGAAACATCCATTCCCTCCACCATTGATGTTCAGTAGCAGCAGTGTGTACTATTTACAAGATATACTTCAGAAATTCACCAAGATCCTCAGATGACCACTCAGATGACCACCAAAGATGACCACTTCAATCTAAAAGGACAAGGGCAGCAAATACATGAGAATGCCACCCCCGGCAAGTTCCCCTCCAAGCCACTCATCATCCCGACTTAGAAATACGTCACTGTTCCTTCACTGTCGTTGTGTCAAAACCTTGGAATTCCCTCCCTAAGGACATTGTGGGTCAATCCACAGCACATGGACCATAGCGGTTCAAGAAGGCAGCTCACCCCCACCTTCTCAAGGGGAAATTAGGGCCCAGCCAACGACACCCACACCCCTTGAATGAATAATAAATGGAGGTCCATCATTCCTGCTTCATGGCTGATAAGAGCCCAGGGATTGCCTCGTTCATTCAGAACATTGGCTGCGGATATCCAATGTAAACTGCTTGTCCCTCTAAGATATTCCTTCCCATTAATGTTTGAAAACAATCATTGCCACTAACAGAAAGAATTGGTAAAGAATCTCTGCTTTACCATCCCTGTGCTTAAATCACACCTACAATAATAGCTACACTTCAATGTTCAATTGGCTCGAAAATATATTGAGCTGTTCTGAGATCATGGAAGGTGCTATTTAAATGCAAGTTCTTTTTTCTTTCTTCCTTTCACCCTCTGGAAGGCTCTCTATTAAGTTGTCAAGCTGTTTACCTGCCATTATCCGGTGGGAATTGGGCATTCTTCTCCCAGCTGGTGAGGGGAACAGCAGAGGAGTTCCCAGAGAACTGGCATTGAGCCTGCAGTCCTTAACATCATCAGCTCTCACAAAGACAGAAACTTAATCTACTGCAGAGAGTTTAAATGGGGACATGGAGCAGGGAGTATACAGTCAGACCCAGATGATTTCTTCCTGCTGCCTAGACAGGCCCTTTTCGAACATTGTACTTGTTGAGAAGTAAGAAACGACATGTGCACATCAGCTCCCAGGAATAATTTATAGAATCGTACAGTAGCGAAGAGGTCCTTCAGCCCATTGAGTCTGTACTGACAAAAATACCCCCCAGTTCCTCTTTCCTGAACTAGGCCCAAAACCTTGAATGCTATGACATTTCAATCCAATCCATTTCAATGTTATGTTCATCCAGGCACTTTTTAAAGGTGGTGAGGTTCCTGACCCCTCCCAGGCCATGCATTGCAGACCCCCACCTCTGGGTGATAAAGGTTTTCATCAAATCCCCTCCAAACGTCCTGCCTTTCACTGTAAAACGTTGCCCCCTTCTGTGAAAGGGTGATGATCGTCAGAAAATGTGCCACTGTGGTATAAAGTGATGAATATTGGCCAAGAGGCAGAGGGGAGCTCCCAAGCTCATCTTTAAACAAGTGAAATGCTGACACATGAATGAGAAATTGGAGTAGGCCATTCAGCCTCTGTCCTGCTATTTCAATGGGATCATGTCTGACTTGTACACGTTTTGAATTCCACGTTTCCATCTTCCCCCAATAACTTTTGATTCCATTGTCTGACAAGAAACTATCCAAAATGTCCACCCTCTTCCTCAACCGTGGATTCCCCAGCACTGTGGTTGAAAAGGCCATCAGCCGGGTTTGACCCATTTCCCGCACTCCAGCCCTTGCCCCCCTGTTCACCTCCCTCAGTAGCAATAAAGTCCCCCTTATCCTCACCTCCCATCTCACCAGCATCCACATCCAGAGGATCATTAGCCACCATTTCCACCACCT
>NC_057735.1:3116867-3119973 GCF_004010195.1 Chiloscyllium plagiosum
CTTGCATAGGGATCGTTCCCTCTGGGATACCCCGGTTCATTCTTCCTTCACTCCCAACATTCCTCACCACCCCCACGGCAGTTAACCCTGCAACTGTAGAAGATGAAACACTTGCCCATTTACCTCCTCCCTCCTCAGTATCCAAGGGTGCAAACACACCATCCAGGTGAAGCAACACCTTACCTGCCCTTCTCACAACCTAGCCTACTGCACTCGCTGCTCACAATGTGCTCTCCTCTTCACTGGGGAAACGAAGAGTAAACTGGGTGACAGCTTTGCTGAACACTTACATTCTGTGTGTAAAATTGAACCTGAACATCCAGCTGCCTACCACTTTGACACCCCACCCTGTTTCCTACTCAACATCTCTGTCTGGGTCTTGCTGCAGTGCTCCAGTGAAGCTCAGTGCAAGCTGGATGAACAGCACCTCATTTTCCACTTGGGAACTCTCCAACCTCCTGGACTCAACATCAAATTCAACAATTTTAAGGCTTGAAGCACCTTCTCCCATATCCTTATCCCAACCCCCACACACAGGCCTTGTTATCACATGGTCTGCTATTACACGCAGCCTATTGTTAGTCACTAACAGTTCGCATTACCAGCAATTTATTCTCCTATGTTGAGAGTGTGTCACTGGAAAAGCACAGCAGGTCAGGCAGCATTCAAGGAGCAGGAAAATCGATGTTTTGGGCCGGAGAGCTTCAGCATTCCTGATGAAGGACTTATGCCCGAAACATTGATTTTCCTGCTCCTTGGATGCTGCCTGACCTGCTGTGCTTTTCCAGCACCACTCTCAAGGCTGAACAAGCTGGGGCTGTATTCCCTGCAGCGTCGGAGGCTGAGGGGTGACCTTATAGAGGTTTATAAAATCATGAGGGGCATGGATAGGATAAATAGACAAAGTCTTTTCCCTTGCACGAGGAAGTCCAGAACTAGAGGTCATAGGTTGAGGGTAAGAGGGGAAAGATATAAAAGTGACCTAAGGGGTTTTTCATGCAGACAGCAGGGCGTGTATGGAATGAGCTGCCAGAGGAAATAGTGGAGGCTGGTACAATTACAACATCTAAAAGGCATCTGAATGGGTATATGAATAGGAAGGGTTTGGAGGGATATGGGCCAAATGCTAGCAAATGGGAGTAGGTTAATTTAGGATATCTGGTCAGCATGGATGAGTCAGACAAAAGGGTCTGTTTCCATGCTGTACATCTCTATAAATCTATAACTCTGATCTCCAGCATCTGCAGACCTCACTGTCTCCTATTTATTCTCCTCGCCTGACCATTGTCCATGCCTTTGTCTGTTAAACTGTTCTTCTCTCCCTTTCGGCCCTATCTCCACCTATCGTTAACGCCTCATTCCCCTCTCACCCCCACCTGATCTTCCATATAAAATCTAACATTTTCATATCTACAATCAACTCTGAGGAAGGGTCACTGAGCTGGAAACATTAACTCTGATTTCTCTCCACAGATGCTTTCTGACGTGCTGAGAGTTTTCCAGTGATTTCTGGTTTCGATTCTGATTTCCACTGTTCTTTAAGTAAGAACTTACCTACTTCAGCCTTAAAAAGTTTCAAAGTTCCCCAACCAACCCCCTACCACTACAATCCTGAAAGCGTTCCTCCCCATCTCTGTGCTAAAAGGGGGACATTCCCCTTCAAGTCTGGAGTTACCCACAAGAGGAAGCATTCCCCTTGTCGAGACCAATCAGGGTTATGTATAACTCAAACAAGTCACAACTCATTTTTTGGAACTCCAATAGAAACAAGCCCGATCTGTCCAATCTGTCCACTTCCAATAGCCTAATCATTCCAGGTAGCAGTTTTCAATCGACTGCCCCATCTCTTTGAGGAATACCCACGCTGAAGAAGTTTTGTTCTTCCTTCTGACAGTTATCTTTTTCACTGTGTGCATCTTTGTTGCTTTTCATTTCACTGCTGGTGTAACTACCAACATCCTTGCTCCCCCAGCACACCAACCTCCCCCCCCCCCACCCTCACATACTACTGTATAAGTGCTGTCCCTCCACACTTCGCTTCAACGCTGATGAAAAGTCATCTCGACTCAAAATGTTTGCTTGCTCTCCCTCTCCATGGATGCTGCCTGACCCACTGTGATCTCCAGCATTTGTTGTTTTCAGCTCAGATTCCAGTATCTGCAGCAATTTGCTCCAATCAATCCAATAAACTGCCTCTGAATCACCTTCAATGCATTTACATCCTTCCTTAAGTAAGGAGACAAAAACTATGCAGAATATTCACGATGTAGTCTTGTCAATGCCCTGTAAATGTGAAGCATAATATCCTTATTTTTATGTTCAATTCCTCTCGTAATAACAGACTGCATACACTTAGTCTTATTCATTTCTTGCTCTACCCACATGCCAACTTTTTATGACTCATGTATTCCTGCCTATCAAGGACTAAAGAAATTGAGGGTTTGCTTAAGAAAAAGAAAGAAGCATATGTTAGGTATAGACAGGATAGATCGAGTGAGTCCTTAGAAGGAAGTAGGAGTATACTTAAGATAGAAAACAGGAGGGCAAAAAGGGAACATGAGATAGCTTTGGCAAATAGAGTTAAGGAGAAACCAAAGGTTTCTTACAAATACATTAAGGACAAAAGGGTAACTAGGGAGAGAGTCGGCCCCTCCAAGATCAGCAAGATGGCCTTCGTGTGGAACCGCACTAAATGAGTATTTTGCATCAGTATTTACTGTGGAAAAGGACATAGACGATATAAAATGTAGGGAAATAGATGGTGACATCTTGCAAATGTCCCTATTAGAGAGGAGGAGAAAGTGCTGGATGTCTTGAAACAGGTAAAGGTGGATAAATCCCCAGGACCTGATCAGGTGTACCCTAGACCTCTGTGGGAAGCTAGGGAAGTGATTGCTGGGCCTCTTGCTGAGATATTTGTATAATCGATAATCACAGGTGAGGTGCTGGAAGACTGGAGGTTGGCTAACGTGGTGCCATTATTTGGGAAAGGTGGTAAAGACAAACCAGGGAACTATAGACCAGTGAGCCTGACATGGATGGTGGGCAAGTTGTTGGAGGGAATCCTGAGGGACAGGATGTACACGTATTTGGAAAGGCAAGGACT
>NC_057735.1:3120031-3133928 GCF_004010195.1 Chiloscyllium plagiosum
TGGGGGCGGAGAGGTCAGGAAGAAGATTGCAGGTTAGGAAGGCGGTGCTGAGTTCGAGGGATTTGACTGAGACAAGGTGGGGGGAGGGGAAATGAGGGAACTGGAGAAGTCTGAGTTCATCCCTTGTGGTTGGAGGGTTCCTAGGCGGAAGATGAGGCGCTCTTCCTCCAACCGTCGTGTTGCCATGGTCTGGCGATGGAGGAGTCCAAGGACCTGCATGTCCTTGGTGGAGTGGGAGGGGGAGTTAAAGTGTTGGGCTACGGGGTGGTTGGATTGGTTGGTCCGGGTGTCCCAGAGGTGTTCTCTGATCCTTTATTGGTCAGAGTATTGAGTACAGGAGTTGGGAGGTCATGTTGCAGTTGTACAGGACATTGGTTAGGCCACTGTTGGAATATTGCGTCCAATTCTGGTCTCCTTCCTATCAGAAAGATGTTCTGAAACTTGAAAGGGTTCAGAAAAGATTTACAAGGATGTTGCTAGGGTTGGAGGATTTGAGCTATAGGGAGAGGCTGAACAGGCTGGGACTATTTTCCCTGGAGCGTCAGGGGCTGAGGGGTGAGTTTATTGAGGTTTATAAAATCATGAGGGGCATGGATAGGATAAATAGACAAAGTCTTTTCCCTGGGGTGGGCAAGTCCAGAACTAAAGGGTATAGGTTTAGGGTGAGAGGGGAAAGATATAAAAGGGACCTAGAATGAGCTGCTAGAGGAAGTGGTGGAGGCTGGTACAATTGCAATATTTAAAAGGCATCCAAATGGGTATATGAACAGGAAGGGTTTGGAGGGATATGGGCCGGGTGCTGGCAGGTGGGACTAGATTAGGTTGGGATAACTGGTCGCCATGGACGAGTTGGACTGAAGGATCTGTTTCCATGCTGTACATCTCTATGACTCTCTGACTCTAAGTCAACAACTTCACATCCTGTCATGGAATCTCAAAGGGTAGACCGAGCTTTCGTTTCATTTGAAAGATGTCATGTCTGACAGTGCCACACCCCCTCAGCACTGCAATTTAAAAACGTCATTTGTGGGATTTATTGTCCATCTCTAGTTGCCCTTGAGAGGATGGGGTGAGCTACCTTCTTGAACTGTTGCTGTCCACCTGTAGACCACGATGCCCTGAGGGAATTCCAACATTTTGACACAGCAACTGTGAAGGAACGGTGATATATTTCCAATTAGGTGTTGGGTGGCTTGGAGGGAACTTGCAGGGGGTGATGTTCCCATGTATTTACTGCCCTTGTCCTTCCAGATGGATGTGGTTCTGGGTTTGGAAGGTGCTGTCTGAGGATCTTTGGTGAATTTCTCCAGAGCATCTTGTAGGTAGTACACACTGCTGCTACTGAGTGTCCTTGGTGGAGGAAGTGGATGCTTGTGGATGTGGTGCCAATCAAGCAGCTGTTTGTCCTGGAACGTATTGAGCTTCTAGAGGCTTCTTGGGGCTTCACCGATCCGCGCAATGGGGAGTATTCCATCCCACTCCTGACTTGTACCTTGTTGATGGAGGCTGTGGGGAGTAAGACGTGAGTTAATTGCTACAGTATTTCTAACCTCTGAACTGTTCTTGTAGCCACTGGGTTTATGTGGTGAGTCCAATTTCTGGTGAATGGTAACCTCCAGGATGTTGATGGTGGTGGATTCAGGGATGGTAACACCTTTGAATGTCAAGGGGTGGTGGTTAGATTGTCTCTTACTGGTGATGGTCATAGCCTGGCATTTGTGTGGTGTGAGTGTTACTTGCAACCTGCCAGCCCAAGCCTGGACATTGTCCAGATCATGTTGCATTGAACATGGACTACTTCAGAAACTGAGGAGTCATGAATGGTGAACATTGTGAAATTATTGGTGATCATCCTCACTTCTGACCTTATGATGGAGAGAAGGTCATCGATGAAACAGCTGAAGATGGTTGGGCCTCAGACACTACCCTGAAGAACTCCTGCAGAGATGGCCTGGAGCTGAGATGGCTCTAACAACGATGACCATTTTCCGATTAGATTAGATTAGATTAGATTAGATTAGATTAGATTACTTACAGTGTGGAAACAGGCCCTTCGGCCCAACAAGTCCACACCGACCCGCCGAAGCGCAACCCACCCATACCCCTACATCCCGGAGGAAACCCACGCAGACATGGGGAGAACGTGCAAACTCCACACAGTCAGTCGCCTGAGGCGGGAATTGAACCCGGGTCTCTAGCGCTGTGAGGCAGCAGTGCTAACCACTGTGCCACTGTGCCGCCCGATGTGTCAGGTATGACTCCAACCATCAGAGAGTTTGTCCCCGACACCCATTGATTCCTTTTTCTAGGTCTCCTTGATGTCACACTCGGTCGAATGCAACTTTGATGTTAAGGGCTGTCCCTCTCCCCTCCCCTCTGGAATTCAGCTCTTCTGTCCATGTTTGAACCAAGGCTGTAATGAGGACAGGAGCTGAGGGGCGCTGGGGGAACCCAAACTGGGCGTCATTGAGTGGGTTATTGCTGAGCAGGTGCTGCTTGATAGCTCTGTTACTGACACCGTCCATCACTTTACTGATGATCGAGAGTAGACTGATGGGTCAGTATTTGGCTGGGTTGGATTTGTCCTGCTTTTTATGTACAGGAGATACCTGGGCAGTTTTCCACATTGTCGGGTAGATGTCAGTGTTGTAACTGTACTGGAACAGCTTGGCTAGAGGCGTGGCAAGTTCTGGAGCACAAGTCTTCAGTACTATTGCTAGATTGTTGTCAGGGCTCATATCCTTTGCAGAATACAAGGTCTCCAAATGTTTCTTAATATCACGTAGAGTGAATCAAACTGGCTGAAGACTGGTATCTGTAACACTGGGGATTACTGGAGGAGCCCGAGATGGATCATCCACTTGGCACTTATGGCTGAAGATTGTTGCAAAAGCTTTGTCTTCACAAGGACTGTGCGATGGTCTCTCTTCCCGATACTGTCATGGACAGCTGTATCTGCAGCCGCACTGAGAGTTTTACTCTGAATGTTGTCCTCACATCTCCACCCTGGCATCTTGCACTTACTGATCTATGAGACCACACTGTTCTTAGATAGTTAGAATTTGGCAACAGATAAATGATGTTCACCTGCTCCTGAAGTGAAGGGTAACTGGATTCAATCTGGATCAATCGATCTTTGTATTCAGGCTCAGTGTATGTGGCATGTTGAGAAGATAAACAGTTATTGACCATCCCCCATTGCTGTACAACAGTTAGAACTTGAAAGAGTTATCTGACATCCCTAGATTAACTTCCTCTATCAGGATCTGAAGGACAGCCCCTGGGAGGAGCTAATCAGACTGTATCACTTCTCCAGTATCTCCAGCCTGTGCTTCACTTATCCTTAGTGTTAACAGCACAGAGCTAATGGAACAATCTGCATTTGCTCTCAATTTGAATTTCATATCTCACAAGAGACAATGATCTATCTTAGATGTACTGTAACTAACTGCTAAGTAATAAACCTATGTCCTATCCATAGAGTCTGTCCTCTGCCTCAGATGTCAAGTAGCATTCTTCCCCACAAGTTAGCAAGTGTGTATTTGTGTGAGTGAATGTGAGATCAAGTGTGTGTTTGTGTGAGTGAATGTGAGATCAAGTGTGTGTTTGTGAGAGTGAATGTGAAATCAAGTGTGTGTTTGTATGAGTGAATGTGAGATCAGGTGTGTTTGTGTGAGTGAATGTGAGATCAGGTGTGTTTGTGTGAGTGAATGTGAAATCAAGTGTGTGTTTGTGTGAGTGAATGTGAGTGAATGCGAGATCAAGTGTGTGTTTGTGAGAGTGAATGTGAAATCAAGTGTGTGTTTGTATGAGTGAATGTGAGATCAGGTGTGTTTGTGTGAGTGAATGTGAGATCAGGTGTGTTTGTGTGAGTGAATGTGAGATCAGGTGTGTTTGTGTGAGTGAATGTGAGATCAGGTGTGTTTGTGTGAGTGAATGTGAGATCAGGTGTGTTTGTGTGAGTGAATGTGAGATCAGGTGTGTTTGTGTGAGTGAATGTGAGATCAGGTGTGTTTGTGTGAGTGAATGTGAGATCAGGTGTGTTTGTGTGAGTGAATGTGAGATCAGGTGTGTTTGTGTGAGTGAATGTGAGATCAGGTGTGTTTGTGTGAGTGAATGTGAGATCAGGTGTGTTTGTGTGAGTGAATGTGAGATCAGGTGTGTTTGTGTGAGTGAATGTGAGATCAGGTGTGTTTGTGTGAGTGAATGTGAAATCAAGTGTGTGTTTGTGTGAGTGAATGTGAGATCAGCTGTGTGTTTGTGTGAGTGATTGAGTAAATGAATGAGTGCATATGTGCAATTGAGTGTGAGTGTGTGTGACAGAGAGTGCATGTATATGTGAGCGTGAGTGTGTATGTGAGAGTGTGCATATATGTGTGTGTGAATATGTGTGTGAGAGAGAGTGTGTATGTGAGAGTGAGTTTGTATGGTGAGAGAGAGTGAGTGTGTATGTGAGAGCCAGTGTGTATGGTGAGAGTTAGTGTGTGTGTATGAGTGTGAGTGTGTATGGTGAGAGTGAGTGAGTGTGTATGGTGAGAGTGAGTGTGTATTTTTGTGATTGGTGAGTGGTATTTATAAACTACAGCTTTCACCCAGAGTCAACCTGCTCACTGTCCTCCACAGAGTCAGCGCTGGGTAAGGTTCTGATCTCTGAGGATCCTGAAAGGAACAGGGAAGGAACAAGAAATAGACAAGTAAAAAGAGTTATCTAATTTCAATATTAACCTAGTAAGGTTTAAGGTTAAAGCACCTACTTACATGTCACATGGTTATTACTGCTGCAGTCACACCTTTACCTGGAATGAACAATTCTCAGAGATACACGTCAGTCAATAACTCATTTCACTCATTTCACACTTTAGGGGTTTCTCACCTCAACCATGTCACTCACACACACACTCATATACAGTCAGACGTGCACACCCACTCACACAAACAGAGATACACTCACAGAGACGTTCACACATGTAGATACACACGTAAAACCCACAGAGTCACACAGTCTCTCACACACAAACTCTCATATACATACACATGCATATACTCTCATACACACAACTGTCACACTCACACACACATTCACATACTCTGACATACACATGCTCTCAGATTCACACACACTCTACTGCTTACACACATACTCACATTAAACATTGATTAGATTAGATGAGATTACCTACAGTGTGGAAACAGGCCCTTCGGCCCTACAAGTCCACACCGACCCACCGAAGCGCAACCCACCCAGACCCATTTTCCCTCTGACTAATGCACCCAACAAGTATGGACAATTTAGCATGGCCAATTCACCTGGCCTGCACATGTTTGGACTGTGGGGGCGAAACCGGAGCACCCGGAGGAAACCCACACAGACACGGGGAGATGTGCAAACTCCACACAGACAGTCACCCGAGGCTGGGATCAAACCTGGGACCCTGGCGCTGTGAGACAGCAGTGCTAACCACTGAGCCACTGAGCCGCCCAATGGCGTCACAGTCACTCATTCACTGTCATATACACACTTATGTTCTCATGCACACAACTCTCATACTCGCACTTACACTCTCAGTCACAAACACACTCTAATAGTCACACACACTTGGTCTCACGAAAACACACACTCTCACAGTGACAGACCTGTCCCCACCAGTACTTTACCCCAGTGTTATACACTGACAGATCTGTCCCCACCAGTACTGTATCCCAGTGTTATACAGTGACAGACCTGTCCCCACCAGTACTGTACCCCAGTGTTATACAGTGACAGATGTGTCCCACCAGTACTGTACCCCAGTGTTATACAAAGACAGACCTGAACCCACTAGTACTGTACCCCAATGTTATACAGTGACAGACCTGTCCCCACCAGCACTGTACCCCAGTGTTATACAAAGACAGACCTGTCCCCACCAGTACTGTACCCCAGTGTTATACAGTGACAGACCTGTCCCCACCAGTACTGTACCCCAGTGTTATACAAAGACAGATCTGTCCCCACCAGTACTGTACCCCAGTGTTATACAGTGACAGACCTGTCCCCACCAGTACTAGACCCCAGGGTTATACAGTGACAGATCTGTCCCCACCAGTACTGTACCCCAGTGTTATACAGTGACAGCCCTGTCCCCACCAGTACTGTACTCAAGTGTTATACAGTGACAGACCTGTCCCCACCAGTACTGTACCCCAGTGTTATACAGGGACAGACCTGTCCCCACCAGTACTGTACCCCCGTGTTATACAGTGACAGACGTGTCCCACCAGTACTGTACCCCCGTGTTATACAGTGACAGATGTGTCCCACCAGTACTGTACCCCAGCGTTATACAGTGACAGACCTGTCCCCACCAGTACTGTACCCCAGTGTTATACAGTGACAGACGTGACCCACCAATACTGTACCCCAGTGTTATACAGTGACAGACCTGTCCCCACCAGTACTGTACCCAAGTGTTATACATTGACAGATGTGTCCCACCAGTACTGTACCCCAGTGTTATACAGTGACAGACCTGTCCCCACCAGCACTGTACCCCAGTGTTATACAGTGGCAGACCTGTCCGCACCAGTACTGTACCCCAGTGTTATACACCAACAGACCTGTCCCCACCAGTACTGTACCCCAGTGTTATACAGAGACAGACCTGTCCCCACCAGTACTGTACCCCAGTGTTATACAGTGACAGATCTGTCCCCACCAGTACTGTACCCCAGTGTTATACAGTGACAGACCTTTATCCACCCCAGTACTGTACCCAGTGTTATACAGTGACAGACCTTTATCCACCCCAGTACTGTACCCCAGTGTTATACAGTGACAGACCTGTGTCCACCCCAGTACTGTACCCAGTGTTACACAGTGACAGACCTGTCCCCACCAGTACTGTACTCCAGTGTTATACACTGACAGACCTGTCCCCACCAGTATTGTTCCCAAGTGTTATACAATGACAGACCTGTCCCCACCAGTACTGTACCCCAGTGTTATATAGCTACAGACCTGACCTCACCAGCACTGTACCCCAGTGTTATACAGTGACGGACCTGTCCCCACCAGCACTGTACCCCAGTGTTATACAGTGACGGACCTGACCTCACCAGCACTGTACCCCAGGGTTATACAGTGACAGACCTGTCCCCACCAGTACTGTACCCCAGTGTTATACAGTGACGGACCTGACCTCATCAGTACTGTACTCCTGTGTTATAGAGTGACAGACCTGTCCCCACCAGTACTGCACCCCAATGTTATACAGCGATGTTCCTGAGCCCACCTGTACTGTACCCCAGTGTTATATAGCAACAGACCTGTCCCCACCAGTATTGCACCCCAAAGCTATACAGCGACATTCCGTCCCCACCTGTACTGTACCCCAGTATTATACAGCAACAGAACTGTCCACATCAGTACTGCACCCCAATAATATACAATGACATAAATGTCCCACTGATACTGTACATCTGTGTTCAGTTAGTGCGGTATTCAGTGTGTCAATGAGGTTAGTGGTTAAGTTGCATATTCAAACATGCTTTTTGGAGATGGTTCCAGTTTATAAATAACTAAGTGAATTTATATTCAAGAACAGCTGATTAATATTCTGCTGACTGCAATAAACAAGAGGCTGAAACACACAGCCGATTGTAACATATACTCCACCAACCGCCATTCCCACAACAGCCGTATCCATCCCCATGATCTCAGTATACAGGCTGCACTTGATCTAACCTGGTGAGAGCTTTACACCTACAATACAAATAACTGCAGATTGTGCTGAATCCTTTCTAACAATTCGAACCTGTGCAGTTTTTGAAATGGCCCCAGTTGGAAATGGTCCAGTTACTCAACTGCTCACAGTTAGTTCATGCAGAGTCCTAACAGAGAGTCAGTAACTGACCAGGAAGGAGTGAGTAATTGGCCAACAGAGAGTGAGTAATTGATCAGCAGGGAGTATGGAACTGTCCAGCAGAGAGTGTGGAACTGACCAGCAGCGAGTGTAGAACTGACCAGCAGAGAGTGTGGAACTGACCAGCAGAGAGTGTGGAACTGATCAGCTGGGAGTGTGGAACTGACCAGCAGATACTGTGGAACCGACCAGCAGATACTGTGGAACCGACCAGCAGAAAGTCAGTAACTGAGAAGCTGAGAGTGAGGACCTGACCAGCAGAGAGTGAGTAATTGTCCAGCAGGGAGTGAGTAATTGCCCAGCAGGGAGTCAGTAACTGACCAGCAAGGAATGAGTAATTGCCCATCAGACAGTGAGTAATTGCCCAGCAGGGAAGGAGTAATTGCCCAGCAGGGAGGGAGTAATTCTCCAGCAGGGAGTGAGTAATTATTCATTAAGGAGTGAGTAATTATCCAGCAGGGAATGAGTAATTGCCCAGTAGAGAGTGAGTAATTGCCCAGCAAGGAGTGAGTAATTATCCAGCAGGAGTGAGTAATTGCCCAGCAGAGAGTGAGTAATTGCCCCAGCTGGGGTGAGTAATTGCCCAGCAGAGAGTGAGTAATTGCCCTACCGGGAATGAGTAATTGTCCAACAGAGAGTGAGTAATTGCCTGTCAGGGAGTGAGGGAGTTCACGCACTCTGCTATTTGGAATTTTAGTTAATGTCCAAAGTCCCCCACAGGAAAGCTTTAAGCTGATGTCGACTGAATGCCCACTCCTACCTTGTTGCTTGCCCCTCCCCACTGCCAGGCCCATGCTTTCCAGCACTCAACACACAAGCATCCTCCCATGCACAGAATGATCCCATCCTACCATTGGGTCAAGTGATGTCCCCAGCATTGGAGCTGAATTCCTGATCTCATAGTCTCCCTAACACCAGTAACGAATTCCCTAATTAGGCTTTAAATTCCACTTAGGATCTGTAAGGGACTTCCAGCTGCCAAGGACAGATTAAATCTAGACAAGTAGATAAGTTACTGTCCCAGGCCCAACCATCTCCAGCTGCTTCACCAATGGCCTCCCCTCCACCATAAGCTCATATGTAGAGATGTTTGATAGATTGGAACAATGTTTAGCACTACTTCCCACTTCTCAGCTACTGCAACAATCCATGTCCTTATACAGCCAGACATGGACAATATCCAGGCTAGTGCTGAAACATGGCAAGTAACATTCATGCCACACAAATAAGAGGCAATGACCACTTCCAATAAAAAATATTCCCTTTGTCATTCTGAAAATCCCACTATCAACATCCTGGAGCTTACAAGAATCACGGGAGCAAAGCTCCTTAGATAGCATCTTCGAACCCTCGAACGTTTCCATCTAGAAGGACAATGGCAGCAGACACAGGGGAACACCACACCCAGCAGGTTCCTCTCCAAGCAACTCACCAGCCTGACTTGGAAATGTATCACTGTTCCTTAACTATCACATCAACAGCAGTAATCACAGCAACAACAGTAATCACAGTAACAACAGTAATCACAGCAACAGCAGTAATCACAGTAACAGCAGTAATCATAGTAACAGCAGTAATCACAGTAACAGCAGTAATCATAGTAACAGCAGTAATCACAGTAACAGCAGTAATCATAGTAACAGCAGTAATCACAGTAACAGCAGTAATCACAGTAACATCAGTAATCACAACAACAGCAGTAATCACAGTAACAGCAGTAATCATAGTAACAGCAGTAATCACAGTAACATCAGTAATCACAGTAACAGCAGTAATCATAGTAACAGCAGTAATCACAACAGCAGCAATCACAGTAACAGCAGTAATCACAGCAACAATAGTAATCACAGTAACAGCAGTAATCACAGCAACAATAGTAATCACAGTAACAGCAGTAATCATAGTAACAACAGTAATCACAGTAACATCAGTAATCACAACAACAGCAGTAATCACAGTAACAGCAGTAATCACATCAACAGCAGTAATCACAACAACAGCAGTAATCACAGTAACAGCAGTAATCACAGCAACAACAGTAATCATAGTAACATCAGTAATCACAGCAACAGTAGTAATCACAGTAACAGTCTTGTATGACTCTTCTCAGAACTATTAGACGTGAAACGGTAATGCTGTGTCTGTCACCACAGATGATGGCAGACCTGCTGAGTATCTCCAGCTTTCTCTGTTAATTTCAGATTATCAGCATCTGCAGTAATTTGCTTTTATTCGAGGTTAGACTTCAGTTCATTCACCAATCTGCAGCTTGTGCCTTAAATTGATCCACTCCTGATCTGCCATAGCCTCGATTGGAAACGACTTGTACTTGTTTTCCATTTCCTGCATCGTCTTGCCCTTCCTATATCTGTTATCTCTGATCCCATGTCTCAGATCTCTATGCTTGGCCAGTTCTGGCTACTTGAGTATCCCCAAGGTTTACTCACTCAATCCCTCCTCCTTCCTCAGTTCTTTTTTTCCCTCTTGCACCCCTCTTCCCAACCCATCCCAACCCCGCACCCCACCCCCAAACTTCCCCCCCACCCCCACTGCTACACTCTGACTGAGTAGATGCAGAGCACTGTACAGCGTGTTGGCCATGATCAGCAGCTTGCTGAATCAGTGTTAGATTCTGAAGTGTGAGCAGTGGATGGACAGGAACAGCTGAGCTTTTATTGTTGGTCTTGAGGAGACAGCAGCGTCTGATATTGTGGAATTTATTGCACTCCAGGGGAACATTGTATAGATCAGGGACAATCCACATCAGTGTCATCATTCAAATATTTGTTTCCTGCTGGCGCGATGATTGTAGCAGATGCTTTCCCTGACTGGGAAGAAGCTACAGAGGGAAAACAAACTGAAGCTGGGATATTTACAACATTTACTTGATTGTAAATTTAATAAATCCACTTCTGACATGAAGACTTTCTTCAACAGCTGAGATCAGACTGTGTTTAATGAGCTTGTCCAGTTAATGAGTCCCTCCCTGTCCAGTGTTCACTTGTATCAGCTAATGTCGAGAACCCAACTCATCAAAGGAAAGGCTTCAATTTACATTGTGCTGTTCAATCACACAAGACACTGAGAAAGCACATCACAGCCAATTACGGGTTTGTGAAGTGCTCTGAGTTTGGCGATGAGGCAGCCAAACCATGCATAACAAGTGCCCATTAGAACTGCCCAGTAACTTTGTGATGCTAATTAATAAATACTGGTCAAATACTCTTGATCTCCTTTGAAGAGTTGTCATGGAACATTTAGCCTTCCAGTTGTGGGAGAGTTTGTTTAACAGAGTTGAAGAGTGTGGCGCTGAAAAAGCACAGCAGGTCAGGCAGCATCCGAGGAGCAGGAGAATCGGCGTTTCGAGCATAAGCCCTTCATCAGGAATGAGGGGGTGGCTCGAGGGGGCTGAGACATAAATGGGAGGGAGGTGGATTTTCCTTCGAATCCTCCCACTTCCTCCAGACCAAAGGGGTAGCCATGGGCACCTGCATCGGCCCCAGCTACACCTGCCTCTTCGTCGGGTACATGGAACAGTCCATCTTCCACAGTCACACCAACACCATTCCCCACTTTTTCACCACTACATGATGGCTGTATCAGCACCACATCGTGCTCCCACGAGGTGGTTGAACAGTTCATCAATTTCACAAACACCTTCCACCCTGACCTCAAGTTCACCAGGACCATCTTAGACACCTCCCTCCCCTGCCTGGACCTCTCCATCATCATCTCCAGTGACCAACGTAACATAGACATCGACTACAAACCCACTGACTCCTACAGCTACCTGGATTACACCTCCTTCTACCCTGCCTCCTGTAAAAATGCCATCTCTTATTCCCAATTCCTCCGCCTCCATCGCATCTGCTCCCAGGAGGACCAATTCCATCACAGAAAACACCAGATGGCCTCCTTCTTTAGAGATCGCAATTTCCCTTCCCACATGATTGATGATGCCCTACAGTGCATCTCATCCACTTCCTGCACCTCCGCCCTTGAACCCCATGCCTCCAACCGCAACAAGGACAGAACCCACCCCCCAGTTTTCACCTTCCACCGACTAACCTCCGGATACACCACATCATCCTCCGCCATTTCAACCACCTACAAACAGACACCATCATCAGAGATATATTTCCCTCCCACCCCATCCGCTTTCCGTAAAGACCATTTCCTCCATGATTCCCTCGTCAGGTCCTCACCCCCCACCCTCCACTTCCAGCACCTTCCCCTGCCACCGCAACAGGTGTAATTTCTGCGCCCAAACATCCTCCCCCCCCAGCATCTGCAGTCCTCACTTTCTCCTTTGTTTAAGATTTAATTGCACAATTTGGCGCCTAAAGGGATTATCAGAGACTGTGGTAAGGTTCTGGGAACCTGGGTTTGAATCTTAACATGGCAGATGGTGGAATGTGAACAAAAATCTGGAATTTATATACTAACAATGACCATGAATCCATTGTCAATTGTCAGGAAAAAACCCATCCAGTCCGCTAATATCCTTTAGGTAAGGAAACTGTCAGCCTTAGCTGGTCTGACCTTTACGTGACTCCAGACCCACAGCAATGTGGTTAACTCTTAATTGCCCTCTGGGTAATTAGGAATGGACACTGAAAGCTGTCTAGTAGACAGCAAAGAAGATTAACTCACAGTACAACAGGAACTCAATCAGATGGGCTGATGGGCTGAGGAGTGGCAGATGGAGTTTAATTTAGATAAATGTGAGGTGCTGCTTTTGGAAAGACAAATCAGAGCAGGATTTATGCACTTAATGGTAAGGTGCTAGGGAGTTTTGCTGAACAAAGAGATTTTGGAGTGCAGGTTCATAGCTCCTTGAAAGTGGGGTCGCAGGTAGACGGTGGTGGGCTTTTGATACGCTTGTCTTTATTGGTCAGGCATTTAGTATCAGAGTTCAAAGGTCATGTTGTGATTGTACAGGACATTGGTTGGGCCACTTTTGGAATACTGCGTTCAATTCTGGTCTCCCTGCTATAGGAAAGATGTTGTTAAACTTGAAAGGGTTCAGAAAAGATGTACAAGGATGTTGTCAGGGTTGGAGAGTTTGAGCTGTAGGGAGAGCCTGATTAGGTGGGGGTATTTTCCCTGGAGCATTTGAGGCTGAGGGCTGACCCGTATAGAAATTTATAAATTCATGAGGGACATGGATAGGGTGAATAGTCGAGGTCTTTTTCCCAGGGTAGGGGA
Organism: Chiloscyllium plagiosum; assembly: GCF_004010195.1. NCBI lineage: Eukaryota > Metazoa > Chordata > Chondrichthyes > Orectolobiformes > Hemiscylliidae > Chiloscyllium > Chiloscyllium plagiosum. The sequence continues at coordinate 3,133,141 of NC_057735.1, forward strand.
GCCCAGAACTAGAGGCATACATTTGAGGTGAGAGGAAAAAGATTTAAAAGGGACCCAAAGGGCAACTTTTTCACACCGGGGTGGTGCATGTATGGAATGAGCTGCCAGAGGAAGTGGTGGAGGCTGGTACAATTGCAACATTTAAGAGGCATTTGGATGGGTATATGAATAGGAAGGGTTTGGAGGGATATCGGCAAAATACTTACAATTAGGTCTAGATTAATTTAGGATATCTGGTCAGCATGGAAGAGTTGGACTAAAGGGGCTGTTTCTGTGCTGTACATCTCTAAGACTCTATAACCAGTGATGCTGAGATCCTGTGAATGAATCAAAGAGAATTATTTTAAAATACTGTGTCCTGCAATCAGACAATGTAACATGGGGCTGCATGGGAGGGAGACTTTCTCTTGCTCCTTTAACCTGGTAGTTCATAAATCTACCAACCAACCCAACCACCCCATGGGACCAACCAACCCAACCACCCCGTGGCCGACCAACCAACCCAACCACCCCGTGGCCGACCAACCAACCCAATCACCCTGTGGCCCAACACTTCAACTCCCCCTCCCACTCCACCAAGGACATGCAGTCCTTGGACTCCTCCATCGCTAGACCATAGCAACACGACGGCTGGAGGAAGAGTGCCTCATCTTCCGCCTAGGAACCCTCCAACCACAAGGGATGAACTCAGATGTCTCCAGTTTCCTCATTTCCCCTCCCCCACCTTGTCTCAGTCCCAACCCTCGAACTCAGCACCACCTTCCTAACCTGCAATCTTCTTCCTGACC
>NC_057735.1:3133967-3140129 GCF_004010195.1 Chiloscyllium plagiosum
ACCTCCTTCCACCTATCGCATTTCCAACGCCCCTCCCCCAAGTCCCTCCTCCCTACCTTTTATCTTAGCCTGCTGGACACACGTTCCTCATTCCTGAAGAAGGGCTCATGCCCGAAACATCGATTCTCCTGCTCCTTGGATGCTGCCTGACCTGCTGCGCTTTACCAGCAACACATTTTCTGCTCTGATCTCCAGCATCTGCAGTCCTCACTTTCTCCTATTTCATAAATCTGTCTTCTAAACGGTCTTTCAGTATTTTATTGAAATGTCCACTCTGCCTTTCACTGCATTTCACCAGAGGATACAGAACGATTAATGATTAGCTGTGATACAGAAATATAATTATCAAAATCAAGTTACCTGATAATTCGATTTGTAATCTTTGCTGGATATAACAAGCTCTATCAGGAAGGAAAGTCAATTTCTAATTCTCTTCCAGTGCATTGTAGATTCTACTCAGCTGCATTGTAGGGGGAGACTAGATCAATGCTGACTGCTTTGTGTGTTCACTCATGGGGGGTGGGTGCAGATAGGAGCAGATGGCAGGAGCTGCCTTCCTGAATCACTGCAGTCCATGTGCTGTTCAGACTTTGGAGCAATTATTACAACTGAGAGGCTTGCTATTTCAGAGGGCAACCAGATTGTTGTGGTAATGAACACAACTTAATGCTGGAGAAACTCAGCAGGTCTGGCAGCAGAGAAACAGAGTTAACATTTCAAGCCTGTTAGAACTCTCCTTTCAAACACTGGGAAGCTTGTCTTTTTTTCACATGGATTTGTACATCACACTCCACATAGCTCTACTCCCCTCCCCACTGATGAGTCACAGCCAGGCTTGGGGGGGAGGGGTAAATTGGGGAGGGGAGTGGGGAAGGGGCTGCCAAGGGGATAGGGGCATGGCAGTGCACTGGTTCTTTTTTATTTTGACGGCCCACCATTAAATTACTCAAGTAAATCTCTCAACAGGTAACCATTTACAAGCACTGATGCCCCAGGGAGCGGTAGAGAGACTGCAAAAAGGAAAAAAGGACAGGGGAGGAAGAGACGGAGAGGGCTAAATTCGAACGGAGTTGAAGGGGAGGGTACTGAGTGTGTTGTTGGACACCACGTTCCACCAGGGCACAAATGAAGCTGTGGAAGAGGGGACAAGTAGATAGGAACTACAACCCCCTCTACAGCACGCTGCCTGGACCTGTACATAGCTGGGGAACTGACTTGCACATACTTGCCTGAACCATTTCCTAATTAGTATCAGCTCCTCTTAAACACAACTGAAGTTTTGACATTCCATTCCCCCAGCAGGGGCCAGGCAGCAGGCTGAGCAATGAAACGACAAACTGCAGATGCTGGAGATCTGAAACAAACACATTCATTGCTGGAAAATCTCGACAGATCTGGCAGCGTCTGTGGAGAGAGGAACAGAGTTAATGTTTTGGATCCGATGACTCTTCGTCTGAAGGGGTGGTCTCAGCAGATTGAGGAAGATCTTTAGACCCGACTGCCTGCCTCTCTTCCCTAGTTCTGTCCACATTCACGTGTCATCGAGTCACAGAGTCATAGAGTCACACTGTACAACACGGAAACAGACCCTTCAGTCCAACTTGTCTGCTCTGACCAGACATCCTGTTCTGGCCTAATCCCATTTGCCAGCACTTGGCCCATATCCCTCCAAATCCTTCCTATTCATATACCCATCCAGATGCTTTTTGTACCAGCCTCCACCACTTCCTCTGGCAGCTCATTCCATATACGCACCACCCTCTGCGTGAATAAGTCGCCCCTTACATCCCTTTTAAATCTTTCCCCTCTCACCCCAAACCTATGCCCTCGAGTTTTGGACTCCCCTACCCTGGGAAAAAGACCTTGCCCTGATGAAGGGCTTTTGCCCAAAATGTTGATTTTCCTGCTCCTCGGATGCTGCCTGACCGGCTATGCTTTTCCAGCATCACTCTAATGTAGACTTGTCTATTCACCCTATCCATGCCCCTCATGATTTTATAAACCTCGATAGGGTCACCCCGTCAGCCTCTGACACTCCGGGGAAAACAGCCCCAGCCTGTTCAGCCTCCACAACTTCACTGAGAATCTGAGTCAAAGGCAGGCCAGACTGGTTAAGGTTGGCAGATTTCCTCTCCTGAAGGATAAGAATGAACCATCTGATTTTCACAACAATGATAGTTGTTTTGGTTACCATCACTGAGACTAGCTTTATGTTCCAGAATGATTAATTGAACTTAAATTCCACCAGCTGCCTCATGAGATTTGAACCCACATTCCCAGAACAATCAGCTGCCTTCTAGTTTAATAATATTGACAATATTCCAACACACAACAAAACATGGTGGCAACAGATAGGGTAAAAAGAAACATTAAAGTCAGACCTGAAGTGCTGCGGTGGCATGTGCACTGCTGCCTAACTGCACCAGGGACCCAGGATTGATCCCGGCCTCAGGCAACTTATCTGGGCAGAGTTTGCACATTCCCCCGTGACTGCGTGGGTTTCCTCTGGGTGCTCCAGTTTCCTACCACAGTCCGAAGACGTGCAGGTCAGGTGAATTGGCCATGCTAAATTGCACATAGTGTTCAGGGATGTGTAAGTTAGGTGCATTAGTCAGGGGTAAATGTAGAGTAAAAGGGGAATGGGTCTGGGTGGGACACTCTTCAGAGGGTTGGTGTGGACTTGTTGGGCCAAATGGCCTGTTTCTACACTGTAGGGATTCTATTCTATGAAGTGAGTCAGAACATTAAGGCTCCCTATAGCTCAAACCATCCAACCCCTGCAAGATCCTTGAAAATCTGTTCTGAATCCTTTCAAGTTTCACAACATCCTTCCGAATTGAAGGACAGTAAGTGTGCAGTGCTTACTGCAAGACCTGAGGCTCTCTGTGACTAGTGGAGATCTTTTTAATTCAATTCTGTTAAGTTTGCTCTGGTTTTGTTTTGTGACAGTGTCACTGCAAGGACTGTCAGCTGGTTAATTATTTAATTTAGTTGATTTAATTTTTAAAAATAGTTTGCTGATTTAATCCTCACAATATTTGTAAGTCTGCATGGTCTGTTTCTGGGCTGTGTGTGTACAAAATACAAACAAAGGTCATAAACTCTAGCCCTGTATTTAAGCATGTAATTGTCTGTCAATCACAGAGTGAGGGCTGCGTCGTTTGAGATGCTGAACCAAACATCAAGTAAATATACAAGACTTCTCAGTTCAAGAAGGCAGATCATTACCATCTTCTCAAGGGGCAACTGGGGAAGCTCAATAAATTCTGGCCCAGCTGACAATGCCCATGTCCTGTGACAGAATGTATAAAGATCTATGGCACTGTTTTAAGAGCAGGTAATCTGCCCTGGGTTCCTGGGCCAACATTTACCCGATCTGACAGCAAACACAATTAACCCACCATTTCCCTCATGCCTGCTTGTGGAATCATACTGTGCACAAATTGATTGCTGTGGTCTCCAACTGAGAACGCATTTATCCGCCATCCCTCGGCATGAAGAGCAAATCGTTAGCACTGAGGCCATAAGGAAGTGTTGTCCCAAAGCAGGTGAGAGATTCCTCTCTGAGTAACCAGAGACTTAACAACTTGTGATTTCCTTTCCCCCAGGTCTATTCCTTGCCAGTGCTGTATTTCACACTGGGTTTTGAGCCCGAGATGTGTTGACTGGTTGGGTCAGGATTGCAATCATACGGGAACTGTACCCTTTCCCTGCAGGATGACAACATTGAGTTACCCAGGGAAGAGCTGTGCAGTCTTTATTCTTTTGTTCCCAAGCCCTGGAAGGGTTCCAGTGTCTGGCACTTACCTCATGAGTGAGACATTGCCCAGGCAGATTTAAACTGGGGAGAAAATGGATTTTATTTTGAGATTTGAGAGATGGGTGAGTAGAGATGCCCAGTAGATCGCCTGTAGCATTGTGACAGAGAGAGTTGGTGAATTCTCCCTGGTGCCTGTACCAAATATTCAATCCTCATTCAACATCACCGAAACACTGGATTCAAAACGGTAACTCTGCTGTTTCCTCTCTCTCGAAGTGTGTGGTGTTGGAAAAGCACAGCTGGTCAGGCAGCATCTGAGGAGCAGGAGAGTCAACATTTCAGGCATAAGCCCTTCATTTCTGATGAGGAGCTTAGGCCCGAAATGTCGATTTTCCTGTTTCTCAGATGCTGCCTGACCAGCTGTGCTTTTCCAATACCACACCCTTCGACTCTGATCTCCAGCATCTGCAGTCCTCACTATCTCCCAGTTTTCTCTGTCTGCAGGGTTTCTGCAACATTTGCTGTTTTTGTTAATCTGATCACTGTCTCTGGGATCTTGCTGTGTGCAAAGTGTCGGACATTTTTTTTCCCTACAGCCTAACAGTAAGTACACATCGTCACCAGAGTCAAAGTGGACCACAGAGGTGATATGGAGATGCCAGTGTTGGACTGGGGTGTACAAAGTTAAAAATCACACAACACCTGATGACAACCCCCTGATGAAGGAGCGACGCTCCGAAAGCTAGTGGTTCCAATTAAACCTGTTGGACTGTAACCTCGTGTGTGATGTTTAACTTTGGACCACAGAAAGAAATGGTTTAACCTGAGCGTGACCAAAGCAAAGGCAACTGGGAGAGGTTGAGAAGGAGAGTCCTTCATGATAACCTCAGCTGGTGCACAATTTGAATCCACACTGTTAACTTTACTCTGCAATGCAAACCAGCCATCCAGCCAACTGAGCTAACCAACCCTGTAAGCACCTCACTAATGGAAAAGTATTTCAGGACGATGTGAAATGGCTGCAGAAACTCTTGCCTTTCCGAATTGTTCTGTTTGTTGCATTAACAGCTCCCTCTCCTGGGAATTCTAGCATTAAACCCCTGAAAGAGGAGAGACTGAATCCAGCATTGACAAGTAAACGGTTAATGTCACCATAATGACACGGCAGCATCTGCGTTGTGTTTCAACTGCACAGGCTTGGCTTTCCAGCTCCCTCATAAACTTGTCGAAAACAGGACAGCAATCAGGGAGCAGCATCACAGTGCCAAATTCAGAGACTGTCTTCGAACTCAGCACCTCCCATATTCCTGACAGAAAAATAATGAGCAGGTTGTAGGGGAGGGGTGGGGCATGTCCCAGAATTTAAACCAAATCACAATTAAAAAACAAAGGGAGCCTCCAGTAAGCCCCCCCCCACCCCCCCGCAGCACCACCCCCATTACCCCCACTGTGGTTTCCAGGTCCAGAGCACCAACTCTCTGCTCTCGCCCAGCCCTCCCTCTTCACTCTAACAAGGACATTCTACCCCAGCACTCACGAACCACCCACCCTCCCTCCCTCCCACCTTCGCTCACCATCATTCAGAGACAAAGAAACAACTACATACACATTTCCGCATTTCTCGTTTAGCGGTTCAATTTCTAATTATTTCTCATGGTGGTCGTCCGAATTCTCTTGGGCTGTTTTATTGAAAATGCTGCATGCCTCCAGAAAGATCTTCACAGAAACAAAGCAAGACACAACAGCGTGACATATACACTGTACCCCACCCCAGCAGAACTCACTGTACACCAACAGCAACACACTGTACCCTAACCCTAATACACACTGCAGACCATCACAACAACACTCACATTCCCAAGAACACTCGCTGGACCCCAAGATACATCCCACCAACACACTGACACTCTGTCTAATACTCCACCAACACACTGACACCACCCTGTCTAATACTCCAACAACACACTGACACCACTCTGTCTAATACTCCAATAACACACTCATACCACCCTGTCTAATACTCCAACAACACACTCACTCCACCCTGTCTAATACTCCAATACATTCACACCACCCTGTCTAATACTCCAACACACTCACTCACATCACCCTGTCTAATACTCCAACATCACTCTTACTCCACCCTGTCTTATACTCCAACACACTCACACCACCCTGTCTAATACTCCAACCACACTCTTACTCCACCCTGTCTAATACTCCAACAACACACTCACACCATCCTGTCTAATACTCAAACAACACACTCACACCATCCTGTCTAATACTCCACCAACACACTCACTCCACCCTGTCTAATACTCCAACAACACACTCACTCCACCCTGTCTAATACTCAAACAACACACTCACACCATCCTGTCAAATACTGCGACAACACA
>NC_057735.1:3140629-3161721 GCF_004010195.1 Chiloscyllium plagiosum
TACTGCCATCCTAACTGCAAACCATTCCTCACTTTCCAGTAAAATTCTCACAGCTCAGGAATATCATAGAGCTCTTGCTTTTATCTTTGAATTGTTAAGAGATGGATTAGTCCATTTCAACATTGAGCCTGCTCCAACATTCGACATGATTACCTTGTACATCAACTAATCCTTCTCTTACTCTCCATATTTCCTTCATCTCCTTGGTACCAAAAGCCCTATTGACTTTAGTTTAGAAAAGATTGCATCACAGAACAGTCACAGTTCTCTGCAGTAGAATATCACAGACTCACAATGCTTGGAGGGAAGAAATATCTCGTCAGGCCTGGCCTTAATTGTCAACCTGTGACCTTGTGTTTTCGATTCCCCAGCCAGGTGGAGCATTTCCAGTCTAAAACATGTCAAGCCCCTGAAAACTTTAAGATCGTGCTTGCTCCAAAGGACACTCACGTTGGACATTGGGCTCCAACACTTCAGGAAGTGCGAGACAACAACACAGAAGATAAGGGAGGGATACTGCTGTCAGGGTCAATAGATGTAAAACTGGAAAAGCCCAGCAGGTCAGATAGCATCCAGGGAGCAAGAAAGTTAATGTTTTGGGCCAAGACCCTTCGTCAGGCCTGATGCTGCCAGACCTGCTGTGCTTTTCCAGCTTCACATCTATTGACTCTGACTTCCAGCATCTGCCGTCTTTACTGTCTCCTGGTGCTATCAGGGATTGGGGTGGGTGAGAGTGAGTGGGGAAGATGCTGCAGATATCAGGGAGGCTGGGAGAGCATGAGCCTTGGGGGAGGTGGGTACAAGCAGCACAGACAGAGTGAGTGGGAGGTGGCAGAGAGATGATGGTGGCACTGAACCTGGTGGAATGAAGGAGGTCACTGACCTACAGCGCTGGGCGTTCCGCTAGGTAGCTGAGACTGCCCTGAGACTGGGTGGGAACCTGGATGGGGGCTGGTGTCATGGCTTTCTTTGCTGTCCTTTGGAGATGGGAGGGGTTGACATTCTGCCCTCCAGAAGGAGGATCCAGGGCCCTGCCTGATTCCTGAAGAAGGGCTCATGCCCAAAACGTCGATTGTCCTGCTCCTTGGATGCTGCCTGACCTGCTGCGCTTTTCCAGCAACACATTTTCAGCTCCAGCCTGCAGGGGCATCAATATCCCCGGCTGGGGCAAATATCAGGAAGTGTATGGGGCAGCTCCAGATAGACCCTACTTGTCCTGGTGCACGCTGGGCTTTTAAAGATTCTGGGATATCCCGGCACTTGGGCGGATGTTTTGGGTGCCACATGTGGTAAGATGGGGAGACAATCAGGTAAGAGAGGCAGCCCACCCTATGGAATTAATGAGGTGAGTTTAATAAGATACGAGGGGTAAACCTGCTCAGCCTCACAGAGGACATCCCTTCAAGAAAGCTTGGGGTACAGCTCACAATGTGCCAAAAAAACACAAGACGCAACTCCGTCCAACGACTTCATTCAAATTGGAGTAAGACTTACTTACTCTTATCTTCCAATTCCTTCAAAACAGAAAAAAAATCCATGTAACATCTGCCAACTGTGCCCGTGTGCCAGCTCCCTGTGACTATCACTCCCCTGATAGTCCATACATTTCCTAATTTCTCACCATTCAAAAATATGCTGTTTTTGCAAAATATATTCTTCCTGTCAAAGTGGATAACTTTCCCAGTTCACAACATTGTGTTCCATCTTGTAAAGATCTGTCCCAAAAATCATTGTAAAGATGCACATAAAGGCACCATTTCCAAAATCTTTTGTAAAACAGGATTAAATTAATAAGAAAAAGATTTGTATTTCTATAAATGCTTTCAAGGAGATAGTGAGGACTGCAGATGTTGGAGAGTCAGAGTTGATTAAGTGTGGTGCTGGAAAAGCACAGCATCCGAGGAGCAGGAGGGTCGACGTTTCAGGCATAAGCTCTTCATCAGGTCTGAGTTGATTATAAATGCTTTCATAAAACCCAGGAAAAGCCAAAGAATGTCTCAGTCACTGGAGCCATTGTTTAGCACCATTTGTAACTGCTCAGATACTGAAACAGTCCATGTTCAAACACAAGAAAATCTGGACAATATCCAGGCTTGGGCTGACAAGTGAGAAGTAACATGTGCCTCACAAATGCCAGGCTATGACAGTCTCCAATCTAACCACCTGCCCCTTGACTTTCAATGGTGTTAGCATCACTGAATCCCTCACTACCTACATCTTGGGGATTACCATTGGCCAGAAACTCAACTGGACTCGGCACATACACACAGCGGCTACAAGAGCAGGTTAGAGGCTAGGAATACTGCAGCGAGTAACTCCCCTCCTGACTCCCCAAAGCCTGTCCACCATCTACAAGGCACAAGTCAGGAGTGCGATGGAATACTCCCCACTCGCCTGGATGGGGGCAGCTCCCACACTCAGTTGCTGACTGAGCCAGCAGTTACCGCTATCCTAGTTTTAGATTCAGAGGATAAGGGTGAGCTGCCTTCTTGAACCGCTGCAGTCCATATGCTGCAGGTAGACCCACAATGCCATTAGAGAGGGAATTCCAGGACTGTGACACAGTGACAGTGAAGGAATTGGGATTAACAATCTGGGACAGTAGTGGACACAGCACGTAATCACCTTCTGCCTTGATATGTGAACCCATTTCAGCAGCTAGCATTGTGAGTGCATGCTCATGTTCATGACCTTTATTGTTGCATTTAACCCCATCCCCTGCCTCAGCATCTGCTGCTGAAACCCTTCTCCCTTTGGGCTTTGTTAGGCCATCATTTTGTAATCCCAAAGTCTAACATCTTTGTCTTTGCAGGACTTACTTTTTAAGTGCACAAGCATTGACTACAACAAGCACATTTATGTAGCACCTTATACCTGGTAAAATGACCCACAGTAGTCCACAGGAGTGTAAACCAGATCAAAATTGACATGGACCCTTCTTTGGTACCTGCAGAAATAAAAACGGAATTGCTTGGAAAAGCTCAGCAGGTCCAGCAGCATCTCTGGAGAGAAAGCAGAGTTAACTTTTTGGGGCCAGTGACCCTTCTTCAGATTTGAAAGGTTGTGAAAGGAATAGAATCTTACCTTCTTTGGTTCATAAGGCAACATGAAAAATATAATAGATAACTGCACTAACACCCCACAGGGAGGTATTCCAGAACATTGAGAATTCTTGACATTTGGAAGAATTTAGGAATGGAGTTTGGTTCAGCTTCTGCCTGTTTGTTCCACCACATCCTGTGGGTAACAGTCAATATTTCATCTCACAAACTCATCATGAAACTGAAATTCTGAGCATGAATCAGACATGACATTTTTCCCAATATTGAGACCAAGAAAGAAGACTCCGGAACCCACACAACCATTTTGACAACTTTATGTATTGTTGAAAAGAGACAGAATTGGCTAGATCTTGTTAAAATTTGGGAAAACCCACAGGCTGTTTTTGCTAATGATGCAAAGAGGGAGTTTTCTCACATCCCTCATCCTCTCAGCCCCATTAGCACAGTCACCTTCTTTAAGGTTCTCCACTACCTTGACCAAGCATTTGATAGTCTGTTCCAATATCTCCTAGCTCTACGTCAATTTTGATCTGGTTTACATCCTGTGGACTACTGTGGGTCATTTTACCAGGTATAAGGTGCTACATAAATGTGCTTGTTGTAGTCATTGCTTGTGCACTTAAAAACAAATCCAGCAAAGACAAAGATGTTGAACTTTGGGATTATAAAATGATGGGTTACCAAATTCTCAGCTCCACCTTAGCCAAGTGTATGATTCTCCGAAGGTGGCCAGGCAAGTTGAAGCAGTGGTTAAGAAGGTTTATAAATTGACTCATAGAAACTAGGAGCAGGAATAGGCCATTCAGCCCTTCAAGCCTGCGCCACTATTCAATACAATCACGGCTGATTGTGAAATCCCAGTATCCCATTCCCACCCTCTCCCTGTACCTCTTGATCCTTTTAGCCCCACAGGCCACGTCCAGCTCCCTCTGGAATCTATCCGGCCTCAACAGCTTCCGGTGGGAGAGGATTCCACAGGCTCACAACTCCCCAAATGAAGAAATTCTCCCACGTCTCCCTGGCTTACCCCTTATTTTTAGACTGTGACCCCTCGTTCTGGACTTCCCCAACATTGGGAACATTTTTCCCGCATCTACCCTATCCAGTCCCATTAGGGTTCTATATGTGTCTATGAGATCCCCCCAATTCTCCTAAATTCCAGTGAGTACAAGCCCAGTAGATCCAGTCTTTACTCGTCTGTCAGTCCTGCCATCCCAGGGATCAGTCTGGTGAACCCTCGCTGGACTCCCTCAGGAGCAGGAATGTCCTTCCTCAGACTAGGAAACCAAAACTGTACACAGTCCTCAAGGTGTGGCCTCACCAGGCCCTGTATAACTGCAGCGAGACATCCCTACTCCAATACCCCAATCCTCTCACTATGGAGGCCAGTATGCCATTAACTTTCCTCACTGCCTGCTGCTCCTGCATGGCAACCTTCAGTGACTGTTCCACCATGACACCCAGGTCTCTTTACACCGGGCCTTTTCCTAAACTGCCACCATTCAGATCATAATCTGCCTTCCTGTTTTTGGGATCAACTTGGATAACCGCACATTTATCCACATTACATTACATTTGCCAAGTATTTGCCCACTCAGCCAGTCTGTCCATGTGTCCCTGCAGCCTCTTAGCATCCTCCTCCCAGCACACACTGCCATCCAGCTTAGTATCATCTGCACATTTGGAGATATGGGATTCAATTCCTTCATCCAAATCACTAATTGATACTGTGAACAGCTGGGGTCCCGGCTCTGAACCCTCAGTGGCACCCCACTCATACTGCCTGCCGCTCTGAAAAGGACCCATTTAGTCCAACTCCCTGCTTCCTATTCTCTATCCGTGTCAATCCATCACCTCCAATACCATGAGCTTTAATTTTCCTTACTAATCTCTGTGTACAACTTTGTCAAAAGCCTTTTGAAATTCCAGATACACAACATCTATTTGATTCACCCTTGTCTACCCAACTGGTCACATCCTCAAAACTTTGCAGAATATTTTTCAAGCATTATTTCCCTTTAGTGAACACATGCTGACTAGGACCAATTCTGTCACTGCTTTCCAAATGCTCAGCTATTGCATCCTTAATGATTGACTCCAGCATTTTCTCCACCACCAATGTCAGGCTAACTGGCTTATAATTCCCGAATTTCTCTCTCCCTCCTTTTTTAGCTACCCTCCAGTCCATTGGAACTCTTCCAGAGTGTACAAAAAGCTGGAAAATGATCACCAATCTATTCATTATTTCTCGGGCCACTTCCCTAAGTATTCTAGGATGCAGAGCATCAGGTGCTGGGGACATATCGGATTTTAATCCCATTAATGTCCCCAATACCATTTCCTGACTAATAAGAATTTCCATCAGTTCCTCCTTTGTGCTTGACCTTCTGACCCCTAGCATTTCCTGAGTTGTGTTTATAAGTAAAGACGCTGAAAATGTGTTGCTGGAACAGCGCAGCAGGTCAGGCAGCATCCAGGGAACAGGAGAATCGACGTTTCGGGCATAAGCCCTTCTTGTCGATTCTCCTGTTCCCTGTATGCTGCCTGACCTGCTGCGCTTTTCCAGCAACACATTTTCAGCTCTGATCTCCAGCATCTGCAGTCCTCACTTTCTCCTCAAAGATTATAAGTAAAGACATCAAGTATACACCTCTCCAAATCATTGGTCAGGCCACATTTGTAGTATTGTGTTCAGCTCTGGCACCTTACTTAAGGAAGGATGTTAAAGCCCTGGAGAGAGTGCCAAGGAGATTTACGAGAATGATACCAGGGACAAGGGGTTTTAGATACAAGGAAAGATTAGAGACACTGGGCTTATTCCACTTGGAGCTGAGAAGATTAAAAGGTGACCCTAGTGAGGTGTTCAAAATTATGAAGAATTTTGAAAGGGTAAAGAAGGATATTCTGTTTCCACTGGTTAGTATGTCAGTAACGAAGGGATCACCATTTCAAAATTGTTAACGAGAAAGCTTAGAATGAGATGAGGAGAAACTTCTTTACTCAGAAAGTTGTTAGGATTTGGAAAGTGCCGCCTGGGAGAGTGGGGGAGGAGGATTCCATTGGAGGTTTTAAAGAGACTTGGAGATATATTTGAAAGGGATGAAGTTAGAGAGCTATTGAGATAGGGCTGGAGAATGGGACTGGCTGGGTAGCTCTTTCAGGAGCTGATACAGACACAGTGGGTTCTAACGCAACTAACGATGAAGAGTTCAATGAAACCTGATCATGAAATCACTATAATGGGGAAACAGGCCATTCAGTCCATACCAACCCTCTAAAGTGCACCCCAGCCTATACATCCACATTGCCCATGGCTAATCCACCTAACCAACACAGCCCTGGATACTATGGGCAACGTAGCATGGCCAATCCACCCCAACCTCAACATGCTTGGAATGTGGGAAGAAACTCACACAGAGAGAACGTGCAAACTCCACACAGACAGTCCCCCAAGGCTGGGTCTGTGGCACTGCGAGGCAGCAGTGCTAACCACTGAGCCACCCCACTGTATTCAGGGCTTTCACTGAGCCACCAAATAAGAGGCAGTCACTCAATACATTTAATGTAGCTGCAATACCTGGGGATTATTTTCAAAATAAATTTGATGAAAAGCAAAGTGCAAGGGGCTGTGAAGATCACAGAGATTTTCTGTCACTGAGTATCGTGGAGAGAGTTTGCTCGTCAGGCAAAATAAGGATCTGACTGAAATGAAATGAAATCTGAGTGCAGCAGCAACGAGTCAGGAAGACCTGAAGGGCTGTGTGAAGGTTCTAGAAGCTCAGAAAGTAAAAATAGCTGATGGATTAATTAATGCTACCATGTGTATTCAAATTCAGCTTGAGGACTTTCAGAACCGTTCCCAGAAACATCTGAGATCAAAGGATATGAATAGCATAATTGTTTAAACAGTTCATGGATTATCAGTTTATTTTAACTTCACAATTCACATTGAGTGGCCATTTATTTGCACTCTCCCACTGAACTTCAATACACACATACTCGCGCACACTCATACACACACACTCTCACTCACACACACACTCTCTCTCACACACACATGCACAGACACATTCACAAACACACACACTCTCTCACACACTCACACTCACACTCTCACACACACTCTTACACACCTACATGCATGCATACCCACACTCACAAACATACACACACATCCTCAGGCACACATATACAAACACACACACACATACACTCACAATGACGTATACACTGACACAGATGCACAGAATGCACCATAAACATTCACAAACATTTGTCTATGCTGACTTGCACATATGAAGGACATATGCCCAAAACACTGATTCTCCTGCTCCTCGGACGCTGCCTGACCTGCTGTACTTTTCCAGCACCACACTCTCAACTCTGATCTCCAGCATCTGCAGCCCTCACTTTCTCCCTGACTTGCAGACATGAACACATATCTATGTATTTGCATTCATGATAATGTTAGAGATACTGGGCTCCTTGGAGCACAGAATGTTAAAGAAAGATTAAGGAGACATTAAATAAAGGTGTTCAAAATACTGAGAGGTTTTGACCAATTAAATGAGGAGACATGGTTTCCTGTGGCAAAAGGGTCAATAATCAGGGAATGTGGATTGAGAGGAATGAATAGAACCAGAGTGGGACGAGAAAATGCTTTATTACTGTACACAGTGAATTGTTGTGATCCAAAATACGCAGTCTGAACGTATAGTCAAGGATAACTCTCAACAGGGAACTGGGGAAATGCTTTTAAAGGACACAGTCACAGGGTCATGAAGGAAACAGTGTGGAAGGCTTACAAAACTGTGAAAGAGCTTGATTCTAATCTCCGTTACTCACGTAACCTTCCGAGGTACTCCTCTGCTTCTAGCCTTTGGTATATTCCCTGGGTTTAACCATTCTGCCATTACTGGCCAGGTTTTAGCTGTCAAAACCAAACACTCTGGAATTCCCTCCTTATACTCTGTATCTCTGGAGTTCACCATCCTTCTGGGAAACACTGTGAAGGTCCTCTCTCTTTGAGCCAAGTTTTGGTTTTCTGATCTGTAATCTCTTTATAGAGTCAAACAACATGATGACAGACCCTTCGGTCCAACCAGTCCATGCTCACCATAATCCCAAACTAAAGTAGTCCAACCTTCCTGCCCCTGGCCTGTATCCCTCCAAACCTTTCTTATTCATCTATCCACCCAAATATCTTTTAAACATTGTAATTGTACCCACATCCACCACTTCCTCAGGAAGTTCATTCTACACACGAACCATCCTCTGTGTAAAAGGTTTGCCTCTCTTGTCTTTTTTAAATCTTTCCCCCCTCACCTTAAAAATATGCCCCCTAGTCTTGAAATCCCCTACGCTGGGGAAAAGGCACCTACCTTATCACCTTATCTATGCCCCTCATGATTTTATAAACCTCTATAAGGTCACCCCTCAACCTCCTGTGCTCCAGTGAAAGAAGTCCCAGCCTATCCAGCCTCTCATGATGTGATGTCAAACTTTAATATCGTTAAGACTCCTGTGAAGTGCTTTGTGATGTTTTATGAATGTGAGTTGTGATTGTGAAGACAGAGCAGTATATTTGCTCTAATGGCACTTACCCTGGGTGTGAGTCCAGGATCACACAACCTTGTGCTACTGTCATTCTCCTGTGAGGCCCTTGATGATGTCACTGGCTCTCCGTTGGCCACCCAGTGTGGTTCAGTAACTCTGCCACATCTGTGCTGCCCACCCCCTTGAGTTTTCCTGACAGCCAGCATCAGGGAAAACCAGCTGTAGACTGACAGGATCCACGGGTGTGGATTGCTGCATTTCCATCATCTCGGAGAGCTGGCCGTCCCTTCACCTCCTGCTGCTAGTTCACCTCGCAGGGAATTTGACAACCTCTGCACCGGAGATTTAAAACGCTGCTGAAGATCAAGAACGTGAGAAATGAAAATGGAAGATGGCATTCCCTGGGTGAAGACTGTGGGGCTGAGCCAGGGAGAGGGGTTGGGGGGAAGGTGGTGCTGATGGGGGAGGGAAGCTACATCCCAGTAAGTTCAGCTAATCCAGTTTGTATAAAACAAGCAAGAAAGGCTCGCCATTGGCTCACATCTTCATGTACCTGTGACACCTTGCACCCCAGGAAACTCTGTTGGGCATTAGGAACACAGCAGCAACTGTGTGCACAGCAAGATCCCACCAACAGCAACATGGTGGGCAGTGATGTTATTGTCCAAATTCAATACATTTGGAGGAGAGGAGAAGATCTTGAACGTCTGCTTATTCCATGATTTGGAGAGGCCAGTGTTGGACTGGGGTGTACAAAGTTAAAAATCAAACAACACCAGGTTATAGTCCAACTTTTGGAGTGCTGTTCTTCACCATGTTCTTCGCAGCCTGAGCACATTATCAATGAGGGTGAGCCCCTCGCCAAGACCTTCCCCACACCTCCACTGCTCGCCTTTAAACAAACACCAACCTCAAACAGATCATTGCTCATAGCAAACTGCCTGGCCTTCAGGACAATACCATACAACCCTGTCACAGAAGGCGCTGCAGGACGTGACAGAGTGTGGATATGGATACCACCATTACACGTGGGGTCACCTCCCACCATACACCTGGCAGGTACTCATGTGACTCAGCCAATGTTGTCTATCTCATACGTTGCAGGTAAGGATGCCCGGAGGTATGGAACATTGACGAGTCCGAGCAGAGGCAACAGCAATGGATGAATGGGCACTGCACAACAATCACCAGACAGGCATGTTCCCTCCCAGTCGGAGAACACTTCAGCGGGCCGGGACCTTCGGGTGACCATCCTCCGAGGCAGACTTCAGGACAGGCAACAACACAAAGTGGCCAACCAGAGGCTGAGAGCCAAGTTCGGAACCCATAGGAATGGCCTCAACCAGGACCTTGGGTTCATGTCATATTACAGGTGACCACCATTGCACTACACACACACACACACATACATACACACGCACACACACACATACATACACACACATTCTCATACTCTCAACTCCCAACCCAGACAGACACACACACACAGACAGACAAAGACCCACATGCACACATATATTTTGTGTGGTGAATTTGTACTTGCAGAGTTACACACAGACACACACACACGCACACACACACACGTTTGTGGAGTGAATTTGTACTTGCAGAATTACATTTTATTTTGCTCAATAACACCATGAATCCAGGTAAGATTCTATAAATCTGTTTTTTAGATTAGAATCAGTCTGACTATTGGGGCACACAGCCTCACACAGGGCACCTCACACCTTCAATGCCGACATGACACCAATTGTTAAAGTTCACTTGAGAATGTCACTTTTAAACAATTTACATATGAAAGAACTGAAACCAATATGCTCATTCTAAAAGATGAGAGACTTAACAAACAATCCAGGTCTTTTTCAATATATCATTTCAGTTGCATCACACTGTAAACTTTTGCTATAAATTCTGTCTTACAATCTTATTTTCAACCACCTGATGAAGGAGCAGCGTTCTGAAAGCTAGTGCTTCCAATTGAACCTGTTGGACTATAACCTGGTGTTGTGTGAATTTTAACTTTGCTTATTTCAAGCCTGTTTAAACAGCAACGCTAACATTTTCATATCTATGCACTCATTTCCCCTGAAGTGGTGAAGGACTCATCAAAAAACACAACTGGAGCAGAAGCAGCCTATGACAGAAGCTCTGCCTTAGCTCCCCTTTCTCATACTCTCACCATATACCTCAATCCTTAAAGACCAAAGATTTACCAATCTCAGCCTTAAATGGACACCACAACAATGAGACCACAGCTCTCTGTGGTTGAGTATTCCAAGGATTTGCAATGCTTTGTGTGAAGTAATTTCTCCTCACTGAGTTGGAAATGATTGATCCGACACCCTCAGACAGTGCCTGTGTGTTCTGGCTTCCCAGCCAAGAAAGCTTCCTCTAGTGGTTGCAAGACCTTTCAGAGTCTTGATTGTTTTATTGATGACGGAATGAAAAGTGAGAAAGACCTTCACAAGATCAAGGGCCACGAGTAGGGGAGGCAAGTGCCTAATGGTATAATCACTAGCCTATCCAACAACCCAGCTAAGGTTCCGGGGACCTGGGTTCAAATCCCACCATGACAAATGATGGAATTTGAATTCAATGGGGGAAAATATCTAGAATCAAGAGTGTAATAATGACCATGAAGTTGATTGCTTGGGGATAAACCCATCTGGTTCACTAATGTCGTTTAGGGAAGGAAACTGCCATCCTTACCAGATGCGACTCCAGACTCACAGCAACGTGGTTGACTCTTAACTGCCCTCTGGGTAATAATTGCCGGTCCAACCAGTGATGCCCTCATCCTGTGAATTAAAAAAAACCCTACCTCTGAGTTGGTAGGGAGGCTAGTCTTCCCATTTATTATTGGTTCCTAGAACCTTATGATGATGGAGAGGGAGTCAGCCACTCCTACCTCCATCAGAGTGAGTTTCAACTTGGTGGCCAATGTTGACCACTAAACAAGGGCTGGCTTTGGTCACAAGGTAAAATAAAACACAGGAAAAATGGTGAGACACATTTTCGCAAAGATTCAACTGTAATTTAAGAATGTGTTTAATCTCATCACATCCTGGTCTTTGCAGAGATTTAATGATGTGGAGGTGCCGATGTTGGACTGGGTGGACAAAGTTAAAAATCACACAACACCAGGTTATAGTCCAACACATTTATTTGGAAGCACTAGCTTTCAGAGCGCCGCTCCTTCATTAGGTAGCTGCGGATCATAAGACACAGAATTTATAGCAAAAGATCAACTAATATTATATATTGAACAAACCTGGATTGCTATTAAATCTCCTTGATCAATCTGTTTAGTTCATGGGAAACAGAAATTTAAAGCAAAGCCAGAGATTTGAACTGCTCAAACCAAACTGACAGCAGCATATGTAAGGGGTCCATTATTTCTCTACTGGCATTGACATGGCTTACTGCTGTCTACACAGTGCTAAAGTTGCACATATTTATGAAAGGACCCAACTTAGAAATAGAAAGGGTAAGCATTCTCAAACTGGTGTAAAACAGATTGAGTTTGTGCTCCATGTTAAATGGGAGATACACATTCAATATTTTACCAGCAAGTCCTGGAGGTGTTTCATGAAATTTCAAAGAATATACAATGCCTCAAGTGGGAACACTTTAAAGTCTGAGCAAGTATCCATCAGCATTCAGACCAGATCAGTCTTTGTCTGTTGAGGTTTTGCATCAAACTGTCCCCAAATCCTTTTCCAAACGCACCAGCTAACGTGTCCCCCCAGCATTGGCAGGGAGTCAGAAGAACCTAAGCTCGTCTTGTCGACTACACTGAAGCTGTGCTGAGTGGATCGTGCTCTTGCCTCGATGCCAGAAGGTTGTGGTTACAAATCCCTCTCCAACTATGTCAGTGAAAGATCAAGAGTTCGGGTCCTCTGGTTAGACCCTTTGAGAATGGACTTCAAACTGCTATCCTTTCTGCTCTCCTTCAGGTTGATATAGGATATTATCTTTAAGAAGACTTAAGAATACTCTCTGGTGTCCTGAGCCAATATGGGGGAGGCAATGGCCTGGAGGCATTATCACTGGACTGTTAACCCAGAGACGCAGGGAATGTGCTGGAGATCTCGGTTCAAATCCCACCCTAACAGGTGGTGGAATTTAAATCTAATAACAATCTGAAATTAAAAGTCTAACAATGACTGCAAACTGATTGTTGGAAAAACACATTTGGTTCACTAATGTCCTTTAGAGAAGGGAAACTTCTGGCCTATGTGTGATCCAGATCCACAACAATGTGGTTAACTCTTAATTACCCTCTACAATTAAGGATGGGGCAATAAATACAACTTACAATGTCCTCATCCTGGGAATGAATAAAGAAGAGCAAAAACATTAAAACATTCAGCTGGTATTACAGAGCTTGGACTTTGTCAAAAGAGAGCAAAATACCATCAAGCTTTTTGTCTTTCTCTCACTTTGACAACACATGAATACCAGATTTCAAAGAGAACAATAATTTATATTACATGGGGAAACACTTTAATGGCATGTCGCTTTCTTCCAAATAATCAATATTTGACCTTCAGCCAGCATTGCTGAGACGGTTTATTGTGTTCTGTCCCACAGTAGGTGCACAACAAATCTTTAAAGGATAAGCTCATGACAACATTACCATATCATGGCTTGAGATGTCATGGTGTAAAGCTCTCGGTCCCCATCTTACTGAGCTCTGTCCTCCTGCAGCCTGACACACTATGAAACAGTTTGTCAGAATTGCTTAGCTTAAACCCAGACATGCTAGTGCCTGGGGCTGTGGTGTATGTATATAAACACCAGGACCTGTAAAAAGAAGTTCATTGAATTCCTCAGTTTTATGTAATCTAGGTTTTGTATTAATGTCGTAGGAGCTAAGATAATTACCACCTCTCGATAGCTGCAGCTCATCAGCTATTTGTTTCTTCATGTCACGGTGACAGCAGCAGTAACTGCAGATAAAAGAATCATCACTGAATCATAAAACATCATAAAACACTCAGACAACCAACCATAGCAGGTTTACATGAGCACATATCGTAAATTGAGGTAGCCAGAAGGCAGACATATCTGCTTTCTATTTAAATAGCAAGACCTAGCAGGCTCAAACCTTCTAGCTCTTTTGTAAAAACAAAATTTATTTCTGCTTCCTGACATAAACATTAAGATATAGCAGTTTTGAGACTTTATATGGGTTAAACAGCAAAATTGGCAGCTCATACAGACTTAAAATTATCTACTATCTTAAAACTAACATCAACAGTCAAAAGATACTCTCAATCTAACTACAGAGACCTCCTATTTGAAAAAACAAATTGCTGTAAGTGCTAAAAAGTGATTTTATCACTGAAAGAAGCTTACCATTGTTCAATGGTTGATTTGGTCACGATAGTGAGTGGCTGGGATGGGTAACTTGCAGGGGGTGATATTCCTCTGTATCTGCTGCCCCTTGTCCTTCTAGATGGATGTGGTCATGGGTTTGGAAGGTGCTGTCAGAGGATCTTTGGTGAATTTCTGCAGTGCATCTTGCTACTACTGAATGTTGGTGGTGGAGGGAGTTGATGTTTGTGGATGTGGTGCCAATTAAACTGGCTGCTTTGTCCTGGAAGGTGTCAAGCTTCTTGAGTGTTGTTGGAGCTGCACCCAACCAGGCAGGTGGGGAATATCCCATCCCACTCCTGACTTGTGCCTTGTCGATGGCAATTAGCAATGAACAAATAAATGCCCACATCTCATGGGAAAACAGCAAAATAGGCAACGTTTTGGGATTCTGTCTGTGGAACTCTCTGTATCTACAGCTTCACCTTCAAACCCTTGATCCCACAGGTGCTTTTCCTGAGCGAACTGAGAACCAATTGACCTGATGGGAAAGTGTTGGATTAATTGCCTCTTTTCCCGTCACTTTGACATTTTTGTAATTTCTAAACATAAAAAAAACCACAACTCTTCCTGAATGCACGCCATAATTATCCTCCCATTTCAATGTCCCGGAGATTCATTGTTAACAACCTGGAAGTTTCAGGACAATCCTGGAGGAATTGCCAGCCCTTATCTTCTGGTCATGCAACTGATGGATTTGGCCTCTAGAGTTGTCCTTTTTTTTTCTTTTTTTAAATTTAACCCACACACTACCACCTAAGTGTGGTCGTGCTTATATTTTCCCCAGCACCCATGGTGTGTGTGTGTAGGTGTGAGACACAGTGAAAGACACAAAGTGCACGAATACTAGAGTTGTCCTTTTTTTTCTTCTTCCTTCCTTCCTTCCTCTCTCTGTAGGGCAGCTGGTCTAGGGATAGTCCCCTTCAAGGAGAGTCCTTGCACATACACTCACAATAGGCAAACACCAGGGTGGCCAGTGACAAACACTGCCCTTCATATCAAAGGGCAGTGCTGAATCTCCGGTTTACCCTTTTTTTTTTCTTTTTTTTTCCGGGTGGCCAGTGACAAACACTGCCCTTAACACTCCTTTTTATTTATTTATTTATTTATTTATTTTTTTTATTAACCCCCCACACTACCGCGTAACTGCGGTCGTGCTTATTTTTCCCCAGCACCCATGGTGTGTGTGTGTAGGTGTGAGACACAGTGAGAGACACAAAGTGCACGAATACTAGAGTTGTCCTTTGCTGCATGTGGTCTATCCTTGATTGGTTGATAGGTGTACCCATTAATTACTGTTAAAGTACAGTCAATGAAGGACACTTAAACTGGGCCAGTGGATGTTTAAGGCATCTATATCAAGCTGCTTTCTCATATCCACAGGCCTGCATCAGTCTGACTGATCGATGGGCCTTGGTTTCTCTCCAAACAAATCTCACAGTCTGAAGCTGCTGGAAAACAAAATCATAGTTAAGAGACAAATTTAAAAACAGATGAGGTGTAGGGCTCCAAAGATCTCTCATCCCTCCAACGTGTCTTTCGTGAACGTGTGGGGAAAATACAGCACAGAATTAAGCCAGAAGGAATCAATCAATGGACCAAAGAGCCTCTCCTGTCTGATATGACTCTGTGAATGACAGGGCAGACATGGGGGTATAATTCAGCCCCTGTCAGGTATTGTTTGTGAGGGGTCAGTGATAGTGGGAAAAGATTCCACTCAGGATCTCCACTGGGTACTGTTCCACATTATCAAAAGCAGGATAGAGGAGCTCTGCAGAACATGCAAAAAATATATACTGGGATGAGGTAAGAGTCAGCTAGGAAATGCTAACTGAACTCTTTTCACTAGGAAAGAGAAATCCGATAGAGACTTTTCAAATTATGATGGGGTTTGAAAGAGTTGATATAGAGAATTTGTTCCCAAGTGTGGGGGATTCTAAAACAGGGTAGGGGAAGGAGTAGCACTGAGAAATTTATTGGGGAATTCTGCAGAAGCTTTCCTCAGGGACTGGGGAATGTGCTCATTCTCATTCCCTCTCACTCTGACACTCCTACTCAGACAGAATCTTCATCTCTGTTCCTCTCTGCAGGATAAACACACACACACACAGTGTTATCCCGCATATGCACACTCACACGCACACACAGTGTTATCCCACATATGCACACTCACACACACACACAGTGTTATCCCACATATGCACACACACACACCACTCCGAGACACAAATACTGAAGGCCAAGCAGTAATAGGTTGTTAATAAGGACATGGTAAATCCCCAAATTTTGCACATTTTTATAATTCTGGACAAAACTGAATGAGATGTTCTCTCAGTGAGGTAGCCTTGCAAACAAAGGGGCCAGTATTAATCTTAATAGCCAACCTAGACACTGGTCACTGAAGCCTCCGATCTCAATAAGGAAGTTATTAAACTCTGCTAAGATGCTAATGATTTCAAACACACATCCCTGAATTCAATCAAGCTTCATCAGGAAATTCCACTTCCTTAATTAAATCCCATTCATTCTAAGATTACAAGTTAATTTCCTCATTTATTCCTCCAGGACCCAAAGGACATTGATGGATCAATGTTGATGACTACAAATGTGAAATTGGAGGGTGCAGAGATTTACAAACCAAACGTACTGTATCCAGGCAGATTCCAGTCTTGACCCTATGTCCAGTGACAGATGTTAAAGGGAATGCAACTCAATTTTAATTTGAAAATTGAAATTCTCATCACACAGAAAATTCTCCTGAAAAAGAATATTAAAATAAAGGACCAACTTTCAAGTCAATAATGGTATTTGATGACTCACTGGGATTAAAGCCTGTCTTGGGCTAGTGTGGGGTCTACAGACAAGCCCAGGATGGGCAAGAATTACTGACCAGTTTGTACTGCTCTATAACACCAGGACAGCACAAACCACTCCTGTTTCAGTAGGAATTGGATGATAACAGCTTCATAATGCATGACCCTAACCCTAAACCTAACCTTAATTCTCACACTAAACATAACATTAACCCTAATTCTGACCCGAAATCTGAATCTGACACTAACCACAATCTTAACCCTAATCCTTACTCTAACCCGAGCCCTAACACTAACCTAACCTGAACCCTAACTCTAACCTTACCCCTAACCTTCTGCCATTTTGAAAGTTCTTGTCTCGACGATGGACATGTCTCATGCAGACAAGGCTTTGGCACCTGGTGATATAAACTGATTATCAGCAGCAATTTAAAGATCATGAAGATAGTTGGAGTTTGTGTCTCCTTCAATGAAACAATCTAATCTGTTAGAACGTAAGAACATAAGAACCAGGAGCAGGAGTAGGCCGCCTGGCCCCTCGAGCCTGCTCAATCATTCAATAAGATCACAGCTGATCTTTTCATGGCCTCAGCTCCACTTACCCGCCTTCTCACCATAACCCTTAATCCCTTTACTGTTCAAAATCTATCCTTGCCTTTAAAACATTCAACGAGTTAGCCTCAACTTACTTAACTGGGCAGGGAATTCCACAGATTCACAACCCTTTGAGTGAAGAAATTCCTCCTCAGCTCAGTCCAAAATCCACCCCCCCTTATTTTGAGACTATGCCCCTAGTTCTAGTTTCACCTGTCAGTGGAAACAGCCTCCCTGTTTCTGTCTTATCTATTACCTTCATCATTTTCCATGTTTCTATTCTCCTAAATTCCAGTGAGTATAATCCTAGTCTACTCAGTCTATCCTCATAAGACAACCTTTTCAATTCCAGAATCAACTTGGTGACCCTCCCCTGCACCACCTCCAGAGCCAGTACATCCTTTCTCAAGTAAGTAGATGAAAACTGTACACAGTACTCCAGGTGTGGCCTCACCAGTACCCTGTACAGGAAGTAACTCACCTCCTGACTCCCCAAAGACTGTCCACCATCGACAAGGTACAAGTCAGGAGTGGGATGGAATATTCCTCACTTGCCTGGATGGGGGCAGTCCCAACAACAATCATCAGCTTGACATCATCCAGGATAAACCAGCCCACCCGACTGGAATCACATCCACAAACATCCACTCCCTCCAGTACCGACAGTCAGGAGCAACAGCTGTATTATCTACGAGATGCTCTGCAGAAATTCACCAAAGGTCCTCAGACAGCACCTTCCAAACTCACATCCACTTTCATCGAGAAGGACAAGGTCAACAAATACATGGGAACATACCATTTTTAAGTTCTCCTCCAAGTCCCTCACCATCCTGACTTGGAAATATATTGCAGTTCCATTACTCTCACTGGGTCACAATCCAGACATTCCCTCCCAAAGGGCATTGTGGGTCTACCTACAGCACATGGACTGCAGCGGGTCAAGAAGGCAGCTCACTATTACCCTCAAAGGGAGTGCTGTACTGCCAGAGGGTCAGTGCTGAGGGAGTGGGCACTGTCGGAGGGTCAGTGCTGAGAGAGTGCCGCACTGTCAGAGGGTCAGTGCTGAGGGAATGCCGCACTGTCAGATGGTCAGTACTGAGGGAGAGCTGCACTGTCGGAGGGTTGATAGTGAGGGAGTGTCGCACTGTCGGAGGGTCGATAGTGAGGGAGTGCCGCACTGTCGGAGGGTCGGTAGTGAGGGAGTGCCGCACTGTCGGAGGGTCGGTAGTGAGGAAGTGTCGGACGGTCGATAGTGAGGGAGTGCCACACTGTCGGAGGGTCGGTAGTGAGGGAGTGCTGCACTGTCGGAGGGTCGGTAGTGAGGAAGTGTCGGAGGGTCGATAGTGAGGGAGTGCCACACTGTCGGAGGGTCAGTGCTGAGGGAGTGCTGCACTGTCGGAGGGTCGGTAGTGAGGGAGTGCTGCACTGTCGGAGGGTCGGTAGTGAGGAAGTGCCGCACTGTCGGAGGGTCGGTAGTGAGGGAGTGCCACACTGTCAGAGGGTCGGTAGTGAGGGAGTGCTGCACTGTCGGAGAGTCATTACTGAGGGAGTGCCACACTGTCGGAGGGTCGGTAGTGAGGGAGTGCCACACTGTCGGAGGGTCGATAGTGAGGGAGTGCTGCACTGTCGGAGGGTCGATAGTGAGGGAGTGTCGCACTGTCGGAGGGTCGATAGTGAGGGAGTGCTGCACTGTCGGAGGGTCGGTAGTGAGGAAGTGCAACACTGTCGGAGGGTCGGTAGTGAGGGAGTGCCACACTGTCGGAGGGTCGGTAGTGAGGGAGTGCCGCACTGTCGGAGGGTCGGTAGTGAGGGAGTGTCGCACTGTCGGAGGGTCGATAGTGAGGGAGTGTCGCACTGTCGGAGGGTCGGTAGTGAGGGAGTGCCGCACTGTCGGAGGGTCGGTAGTGAGGGAGTGCTGCACTGTCGGAGGGTCGGAGGGTCGGTAGTGAGGAAGTGTCGGAGGGTCGATAGTGAGGGAGTGCCACACTGTCGGAGGGTCGGTATTGAGGGAGTGCCACACTGTCGGAGGGTCGGTAGTGAGGGAGTGCCGCACTGTCGGAGGGTCGATAGTGAGGGAGTGCTGCACTGTCGGAGGGTCGGTAGTGAGGGAGTGCTGCACTGTCGGAGAGTCAGTATTGAGGGAGTGCCACACTGTTGGAGGGTCGGTAGTGAGGGAGTGCCACACTGTCGGAGGGTCGGTAATGAGGGAGTGCCACACTGTCGGAGGGTCGGTAGTGAGGGAGTGCCGCACTGTCGGAGTGTCAGTACTGAGGGAGTGCCACACTGTTGGAGGGTCGGTAGTGAGGGAGTGCTGCACTGTCGGAGGGTCGGTAGTGAGGGATTGTTGCACTGTCGGAGGTGCTGTCTTTCAGGTGTCACAGTAAGATGTGGATGTAATGGATTCCACATTTTTATTGAAAGTAGAGCGGGTGGGATCTCCATTCTTCTCTAACACACACAACCAATTTCAAGAAAAATGGAATCTTTTGTCCTTGTCAGGTTACTGAGTATTTACCCCCTCGACCACCTCCATTACAAATGCATCAATGCCCTGACTTCACCGTAATGATTTGAAACTGTGTTGGAATTTCCTTCAGTTTTGCATCTGTCGATCAAAGTCAAACAGCTAATTATTTTAATGATCAGTTGGGAAAGGACTTTGTTGATTAGATTTGAGAGTGATTTTCAACCTAAGTCTGCCAGTTATAATGATACATATTCAGCATTCATTAACTTTCGCTGGTAATTATGAGTTGCTTCTTGGGATTTGACAATGTAGATTTTTGTAAATGAGAAACAAGACAAAAATGATTTATGTAAAATATATGATGTTGCATTAGACAGGAAAACCATCGCCAGTTTCCGTTATGGTTTCAGATTTGCAATTGTATTTTTAAAATAAAAACTAGCTGAGCAATGGCTTCTGTTTTGCTTTTGAATGTTCTTAATGTCTGGTCTCTGGGCCTTCAGCTCACAGCTTTGAAGGTAGAGCTACTCAAGATTAACAATGAACCCTGATTATCACAAGGTGCATCATGGTATTTCTGAGCATTGGAGAATGACTCAGCACATATGAGTCAAGATTAGAGTGGTGCTGGAAAAGCACAGCAGGTCAGGCAGCATCCGAGGAGCAATAAAATCGACGTTTCGGGCAAACGCCCTTCATCAGGAATGAGCTTTCAGGCAAAAGCCCCTCATTCCTGATGAAAGGCTTTTGCCCGAAACGTCGCTTTTCCTGCTCCTCGGATGCTGCCTGACCTGCTGTGCTTTTCCAGCACCACTCTGATCTAAACTCTGATCTCCAGCATCTGCAGTCCTTACTTTCGCCTCAGCACGTATGAGGCCATTCGGCCCATTTTGTCTGTGTTGGTTGAAAGAGCTAGCCATTAAGGAGGAGAAAGTGAGGTCTGCAGATGCTGGAGATCAAAGTTGAAACTTTATTGCTGGAACAGCACAGCAGGTCAGGCAGCATCCAGGGAACAGGAGATTCGACGTTTCGGGCACAGGCCCTTCTTCAGGAATGAGCAGAGAGTGTTCAGCAGGAGAAGATAAAAGGTAGGGAGGAGGGACTTGGAGGAGGGGAGTTGGAAATGTGATAGGTGGAAAGAGGTCAAGGTGAGGGTGATAGGTCGGAGTAGGACGGAGGCGGAGAGGTCAAGAAGAAGACTGCAGAAGACTGCAAGAA
>NC_057735.1:3162525-3165644 GCF_004010195.1 Chiloscyllium plagiosum
GGGGTGGAAGGTGTTAGTGTAGTGGATGAACTGTTCAACCTCCTCGTGGGAGCACGAGGCGGCGCCGATACAGTCATCGATGTAGCGAAGGAAAAGATGGGGGGTGGGGCCAGTGTAGTTGCGGAAGATGGATTGTTCCACATACCCTACGAAGAGGGTATGTGGAACTACCCATTAGCTAGCCATTAATCCCATCTCCCTGTTCTTCCCTGTAGTCTGGCAATTCTTCTCCCCCTCCAAGAATTATCCAACTTCCTTCTGCAAGTTATTCATGAGTCCGCCTCCACCACAATTTCAGGCTGTGCCTTTCAAAATGTATCCACTCAGAGTCAAAAGCTCTTCCACTCTCATCTCTGACTCTTTTCTGAATTGCCTTAAATCATGAGAGGGTTTGTGCTACTTGCTTCTCCTTCCTTGAGTGTAGAACTGTCTCCATATTCCCTGGCTGCACTTATTAATCACTATTATGGTTCCTAGTTTGGGGTTTCATTGTTGATCTAGAAAGTCCATGTTGTTTGTATAAAACAGCCCAGGGAGGCTGCCGGAGTGTTGCAAAATGCACCTTGTGGCCTTTAGGGAAGGGAGCCTTCATCCTCACCCAGTCTGGGCCCCTGGCTGACTCCCATTCCAAACCCCTCCTCCCTTATCTGATGGATAAGCCTGTCAGAAAGGACACCCATCTCTATGAGTGAATTACTTATTTCAAATCCCAATTTTAATACAGTCCAGGCATATGCCAGGATGTGAATGAAGTGTCATTTAACTGAAATAAAACTATAAATCTACTCTCACTCCACTCTCACCTTCTCCTAGTCCCTCTCTGACTCCTCCCTTCCCTTCCTCAACATCTCTGTTTCCATTTCTGGGGATAGACTGGCCACCAATATCGAAAACAAACTCACTGACTCCCACAGTTACCTTGACGATACATCCTCACCCCATGGTTCCTGTAAAGACTTAAGTTCATTCTCTTTGATTCTCTGTCTCCATCACACTGTTCTGATGATGCCAGCTTCAGAAATTCCCACCTGAGAATCTCCCAGCGCCGTGGATAACAGAGCCTTCCAAACTATCTCCACTTCAGCCCTCACTCCCTCTCCTCCCTCCAGCAACTGCATTAAGATCCCCTTTGTCCTCAGCCACCATCCCACCAGCACCCACATCCAGAGAATCATTAACTGCCATTCCCACCACCTGCAGTGAGATGCCACAACCAGATACGTATTCCCCCCCACCCCTGTCCACCTTCCGCAGAGACCATTCCCTCTGGGACACCCTGGTCCATTCCTCAGCAGGTCTGGCAGCAACTGTAAGGAGAGAAAAGAGCTGACGTTTTGAGTCTAACTGACAAAGGGTCAGTTAGACTCGAAACGTCAGCTCTTTTCTCTCCTTACAGATGCTGCCAGACCTGCTGAGATTTTCCGGCATTATCTATTTTGGTTTCAGATTCCAGCATCCGCAGTAATTTGCTTTTATCTGGTCCATCCCTCCTTCACTCCCAACATCCCACCACCCTGCAACTGCAGAAGATGTAACGCCTACCCATTTCCCACCTTAGTATCCAAGGGTCCAAATACCCCTTCCAGGTGACGCAGCATTTTACCTGCATTTCCCACAATCTGGTTGACTGCATTCACTGCTCCCAATGTGCTCTCCCCTACACTGGGGAAACAAAGCATAGACTGGGTGAATGCTTCAGAGAACATCTACATTCTGCCCACAAAAAAGGCCCTGAGTTTCCAGTTGCCTGACACTTCAGCACCCCACCCTGTTCCCTGTCCAACATCTCTGTCTGGGTCTTGCTGCAGTGCTCCAGTGAAGCTCAGCGCAAGCTGGAAGAACAGCACCTAATTTTCCACTTGGGGATCCCCAATCCTGAATCCCCCATTTTCCAATCCCCAATCCCCAATCTCAGCGCCAGCACAAATATCACTTCTTATCCTGGCTGCCATCAGCTCTGATGAAGAGCCACTGGACTTGAAATATTAACTCTGCCTTCTCTCCACCAATGCTGCCTGACCTGCTGTGTTTCTGCAATGATTTCTAGAACTCTGGAATTTGGTTTATTGTCAGGTCACGAAAGAACAGGAGCACAGAGATAAGTGCACAATGTCACCAAAACATGGTGTTGCCTAAGGTACAAAGTACCTAGATACAATCTTAGGTAGAAAACACCTGCAGCATCCACAGTTGTTTGTAAGAAATAGGAGCTGGAGTAGACCATTCAGCCTCTCGAGCTTGGAGTGTGATTCAATAAGATCACAGCTGGTCAGAGTGTGGCCGTAATTTCATTTTCTGGTCTCCCTTCCCTAGCCATCCTCACCCACTATAACCCTCATAGATCAATGCACTTTCTGAGTCTGCAACCAATGTAATCAATGGGCCCAGCCCTCTGCGGAAGGGAATTCCAGAGGGAAGACCCTCGGATAGAAGACCTTCCTCATCCTCGACTGAGGCTCAAACAGATGGCCTCTTTCCTTCAGATAGTTCTCCCATTCAGCATTTACCTGGTCGAGACCCCTCAAATGTCAGTAAGATCAGCACTGCTCCTTTTAAATTCTAATAGGCACAGGCCCAACCTCCTTACCCCTTCCACATAAACCTCTCCATCCGTGAAAATATCTGTGAACCTGTCCCAAAGCCCGTCCATCATTGACAAGGCATGAGTCAGGAGGGTGATGGAATACTCCCCACCTGCCTGGATGGGGGAAGCTCCAACAACGTTCAGGAAGCTTGACACCATCCAGGACAAAGCAGCCCCCACTTGATTGGCACCACATCCATAAACACCCACTCCCTCCCCATCGACACTCAGTAACAGGAGTGTGTACCACCCACTCCCTCCCCCCACCGACGCTCAGTAACAGGAGTGTGTACCACCCACTCCCTCCCCCATCGACACTCAGTAACAGGAGTATGTACCACCCACTCCCTCCCCCATCGACACTCAGTAACAGGAGTGTGTACCACCCACTCCCTCCCCTCACCGACACTCAGTAACAGGATTGTGTACCACCCACTCCCTCCCCATCGACACTCAGTAACAGGAGTGTGTACCACCCACTCCCTCCCCTCACCGACACTCAGTAACAGGATTGTGTACCACCCACTCCCTCCCC
>NC_057735.1:3166719-3175796 GCF_004010195.1 Chiloscyllium plagiosum
GACACTCAGTAACAGGAGTGTGTACCACCCACTCCCTCCCCTCACAGACACTCAGTAACAGGAGTGTGTACCACCCACTCCCTCCCCTCACAGACACTCAGTAACAGGAGTGTGTACCACCCACTCCCTCCCCTCACAGACACTCAGTAACAGGAGTGTGTACCACCCACTCCCTCCCCTCACAGACACTCAGTAACAGGACTGTGTACCACCCACTCCCTCCCCTCACAGACACTCAGTAACAGGAGTGTGTACCACCCACTCCCTCCCCTCACAGACACTCAGTAACAGGAGTATGTACCACCCACTCCCTCCCCCATCGACACTCAGTAACAGGAGTATGTACCACCCACTCCCTCCCCTCACAGACACTCAGTAACAGGAGTGTGTACCACCCACTCCCTCCCCCACCGACACTCAGTAACAGGAGTGTGTACCACCCACTCCCTCCCCTCACAAACACTCAGTAACAGGAGTATGTACTGTCCACAAGGTGCACGGAAGAATTCCATCAATCCTGAGACAGCACCTTCCAAACCCACAACCACTTCCATCTCAAAGGACGGAGCAGCAGATAAGTTGGAACACCACCCTCTACAAGTTCACCCCAAGTCACTCACCATCCTGACTTGGCAATATTTCACTGTTCCTTCACTGTCATTGGGTCAAAATCCTGGAATTCCCTTCCTCAGGGCATTGGGGGTCAACCTACAGCACATGGACTGCTGTGGTTCAAGAGGGCAGCTAGGGACAGGCAATAAACACTGACCCAGCCAGCAATACCCATGTCCCACAGCGCAATATATAGAATAAAAAACTTCATTCCTAAGGTGTGAAGAGTCAGATCAGACTTAAAACATGGTTTCTCTCAGCACAAATGTGCCAGACCTACTAAGTTTTCCAATATCCCTCCGTGCTGGTTTGAAGCTGTAACATTGTGCTTCAGATAAAGGCTGCCTACTGCACCACTGACCTTGCACGGTGACTCAGTGAACAGGGGTGGCACATGACTCAGTGAACAAGGGGTGGCACGATGACTCAGTGAACAAGGGGTGGCACGGTGACTCAGTGAACAGGGGTGGCATGGTGACTCAGTGAACAGAGGTGGCACGGTGACTCAGTGAACAGAGGTGGCACGTGACTCCGTGAACAGGGGTGGCACTGTGACTCAGTGAACAGGGGTGGCACGGTGACTCAGTGAACAGGGGTGGCACAGTGACTCAGTGAACAGGCATGGCACTGTGACTCAGTGAACAGAGGTGGCACGTGACTCAGTGAACAAGGGGTGGCAAGGTGACTCAGTGAACAAGGGATGGCATGGTGACTCAGTGAACGGGGTGGCACGGTGACTCAGTGAACAAGGGGTGGCAAGGTGACTCAGTGAACAAGGGGTGGCACGGTGACTCAGTGAACAGGGGTGGCCTGGTGACTCAGTGAACAGGCGTGGTACAGTGACTCAGTGAACAGGGATGGCACGGTGACTCAGTGAACAGGGGTGGCATGGTGACTCAGTGAACAGGCGTGGTACAGTGACTCAGTGAACAGGGATGGCACGGTGACTCAGTGAATGGGGTGGCACGGTGACTCAGTGAACAGGCGTGGTACAGTGACTCAGTGAACAGGGGTGGCACGGTGACTCAGTGAACAGGGGTGGCATGGTGACTCAGTGAATAGGCGTGGTACAGTGACTCAGTGAACCAGAATGGCACGGTGACTCAGTGAATGGGGTGGCATGGTGACTCAGTGAACAAGGGGTAGCACAGTGACTCAGTGACCAGGGATGGCCTGGGACTCAGTGAACAGGAGTGGGACGGTGACTCGGTGAACAGGGATGGCACGGTGACTCAGTGAACAGGCGTGGTACAGTGACTCAGTGAACAGGGGTGGCACGGTGACTCAGTAAACAGGGGTGGCATGGTGACTCAGTGAACAGGCGTGGTACAGTGACTCAGTGAACAGGGATGGCATGGTGACTCAGTGAATGGGGTGGCACGGTGACTCAGTGAACAAGGGGTAGCACGGTGACTCAGTGAACAAGGGGTGGCATGGTGACTCAGTGAATGGGATGGCACGGTGACTCAGTGAACAAGGGGTGGCACGGTGACTAGTGAACAAGGGGTAGCACAGTGACTCAGTGACCAGGGATGGCCTGGTGACTCAGTGAACAGGGGTGGCACGGTGACTCGGTGAACAAGGGATGGTACAGTGACTCAGTGAACAAGGGGTGGCACAATGACTCAGTGAACAGGGATGGCACGGCGGCTCAGTGAACAAGGGGTGGTACAGTGACTCAGTGAACAGGGGTGGCATGGTGACTCAGTGAACAAGGGGTGGTACAGTGACTCAGTGTACGGGGTGGCACAGTGAATCAGTGAACAAGGGGTGGCACGGTGACTCAGTGAACAGAGGTGGCACGGTGACTCAGTGAACAAGGGGTAGCACGGTGACTCAGTGAATAAGTGGTGGTACAGTGACTCAGTGAACAGGGGTGGCATGGTGACTCAGTGAACAAGGGGTGGTACAGTGACTCAGTGAACAGGGATGGCACAGTGACTCAGTGAACAAGGGGTGGCATGGTGACTCAGTGAACAAGGGGTGGCACGGCAGCTCAGTGAACAAGGGGTGGTACAGTGACTCAGTGAACAAGGGGTGGCATGGTGACTCAGTGAACAAGTGGTGGCACGGTGACTCAGTGAACAGGCGTGGCACAGTGACTCAGTGAACAAGGGGTGGCATGATGACTCAGTGAACAAGGGGTGGCACGGTGACTCAGTGAACAGGGGTGGCACAGTGACTCAGTGAACAAGAGGTGGTACAGTGACTCAGTGAACAGGGATGGCATGGTGACTCAGTGAACAAGGGGTGATACAGTGACTCAGTGAACAGGGGGTGGCATGGTGACTCAGTGAACAAGGGGTGGCACGGTGACTCAGTGAACAAGGGGTGGTACAGTGACTCAATTGACAGGAGTGGCATGGTGACTCAGTGAATACAGGTGGCACAGTGACTCAGTGAACAGGGGTGGCACAGTGACTCAGTGAACAGGGGTGGCACAGTGACTCAGTGAACAAGGGGTGGTACAGTGACTCAGTGAATAGGGGGTGGCATGGTGACTCAGTGAACAAGGGGTGGCACGGTGACTCAGTGAACAAGGAGTTGTACAGTGACTCAGTGAACAAGGGGTGGCATGGTGACTCAGTGAACAGGGGTGGCACGGTGACTCAGTGAACAAGGGGTGGCACAGTGACTCAGTGAACAGGTATGGCACAGTGACTCTGGGAACAGGGATGGCATGGTGACTCAGTGAACAAGGGGTGGCATGGTGACTCAGTGAACAAGGGGTGGCATGGTGACTCAGTGAACAGGGGGTGGCACAGTGACTCAGTGAACGGGGTGGCACGGTGACTCAGTGAACAAGGGGTGGCACGGTGACTCAGTGAACAGGGCTGGTGCAGTGACTCAGTGAACAGGGGTGGCATGGAGATTCAGTGAACAGGGGTGGCACAGTGACTCAGTGAACAAGGGGTGGCATAGAGACTCAGTGAACAGGGGTGGTATGGTGGGTCAGTGGTTAGCAGTGCAGCCTCACATTACAAGGGACCCGGGTTTGATTCCAGCCTCAGGACACTGTGTGTGGAGTGTGCACATTCTCCCTGCATCTGTGTGGCTTTCCTCCCACAGACCAAAGATATGCTGGTTAGCTAGATTGACCATGCTAAATTGCCCATAGTGTCTAGGGATGTGCAGGCTAGGTGGGTTAGCATTAGGAAATGCAGAGTTACGAGAGACAAGGTATGGGTCTGGGTGGAATGCTTTTTGTAGGGTCGATGCGAACTTCTTTTCATCATTTATATAAAAGATTTGGATGTGAACATAGAGGTATAGTTAGTAAGTTTGCAGATGACACCAAAATTGGAGGTGTAGTGGACAGCGAAGAGGGTTACCTCCGATTACAATGAGATCTTGATCAGATGAGCCAATGGGCTGAGAAGTGGCAGATGGAGTTTAATTTAGATAAATGCGAGGTGCTGCATTTTGGAAAAGTAAATCAGAGCAGGACGTATACACTTAATGGTAAGGTCCTAGGGAGTGTTGCTGAACAAAGAGACCTTGGAGTGCAGGTTCATAGCTCCTTGAAAGTGGAGTCGCAGGTAGATAGGATAGTGAAGAAGGCGTTTGGTATGCTTTCCTTTATTGGTCAGAGTATTGAGTACAGGAGTTGGGAGGTCATGTTGCGGCTGTACAGGACATTGGTTAGGCCACTGTTGGAATATTGCGTGTAATTCGGTCTCCTTCCTATCGGAAAGATGTTGTGAAACTTGAAAGGGTTCAGAAAAGGTTTACAAGGATGTTGCCAGGGTTGGAGGATTTGAGCTACAGGGAGAGGCTGAATAGGCTGGGGCTGTTTTCCCTGAAGCGTTGGAGGCTAAAGGGTGACCTTAGAGAGGTTTACAAAATTATGAGGGGCATGGATAGGATAAATAGACAAAGTCTTTTCCCTGGGGTGGGGGAGTCCAAACTCTTGGCCGTAAGTTGAGGGTGAGAGGGGAAAGATATAAAAGAGACCTAAGGGGAACTTTTTCACACAGCGGGTGGTACGTGTATGGAATGAACTGCCAGAGGAAGTGGTGGAGGCTGGTACAATTGCAACAATTAAAAGTCATCCGGATGGGTATATGAATAGGAAGGGTTTGGAGGGATATGGGCCGGGTGCTGGCAGGTGGGACTAGATTGGATTGGGATATCTGGTCGGCATGGATGGGTTGGACCGAATGGTCTGTTTCCATGCAGTACGTCTCTATGACTCTATGATAGACCAAATGGCCTGCTTCCTCTTTTCGGAATTCTATTACTCTGGTGGATCTAAAATTATTTATTTGGCGTCACGTGTGTTTTGTTCCAAAATACAGTGAAAAGTGTTCTATAGAGTCGCCATTCTTCAGAGCCACTGTAAAATACATAAAAATAAACCAAAACATAGAATATAAAGGCGGAAAGATAAGGAAATCAAGTTCAGCTTTACAGTTCTTCTTGAGGCTGGAGTAGTCAGCCAGGAGTGGTGTGACTTAAAGTCATTGTTTGAGGTTTGTGAGCAGAAAGATTGAGGATAGCAGCCTCACCCCCATCAGGCGTGTTGTGTCATCCTGGATTCTGACCGCACGGACCAAACTCTGACTCGAAGCCCAGACAATGTGTGAAAGTGGAAGCTTGAAGCTGCTCTGATACTGCCAATCCCACTGTGAGATCAAAGTGCTGACAGACGCAGGCTTTACTGAGGAAGCTGTTGCACGGCTCCCACCTCAAACTCAGACACTCCAAGTGTCGGTACTGGCTTCAAATCTCTCTGTCCTCTTCCTCCCCCTCACCATTTGAGTATTTCTTCACATCTTGATCAGGGTAAAACTCGTGAGTCCCCACACACTGCCTCAGAAATACTGTGTCATTTGAGGAGACAGATTGTTTTTGATGGTGTGTGTGAGTGAGTGAGTGCTTGCAGTGTGTTGTTATCTGGTCTGTCTCAACAGGAATCCCAGGGGAGATCCTAGGAACAGGCTGAGACAGAAAGCGACACAACTCACGCTCTGTCAGAGCTCAGATGAGGGGTAATTAAATTATTGCTCATCAAATCCAAGAGTTATCCCAGTGGAGAGGGAGAGACAGGACAGATAATCAACTTATTAATGTGCCGAGTCTCTGCTTCCTTACTTTGATCACTTAAGGGTTTATTTAATATTCTTTAACAATTCACATAAATAAGCATTTAATATTTTTCAAATCATCTTTGCCTACACTTCCTGCTATCATGGACAGTGAACAGCTATGAGAACTCTACAGAAACAGAACTAACATTTCAGGTTTATGGCCTTCCCTTAGGATCCCTCAGTATTTTGTGCATTTCCTGTTTGAGTTTCACATCTCCAGCCTTTGTGGGATTTTGCTTCTGTGTTTATAATTGGCTCTGTCTATGTAAACCAGTCACACTGCATTTCCCTGGCTCCCCTCTGGAGGGCATCTAACACCCTCCACTGGTGGTAGGGTGTAACAATACTTTTGGCATGACATGAGTTTGGCAGAAGGAGAGTTGGTCGGTAGCCTACAGACTCAAGAGAGGTCATCCTGCAGGCGCTACGTGCTGGGGGGTGATGGGAGGATAAGGCAGAGGGGGGGGGAGGGGGGTGTCCTCAATCAGTGCTGAGTGGGCCTACTCCCCTTCAACTGACCGGCAATGTTGGAAATCCCAGACCTCGCTGGTGCTCCTGGAATGGCACCTGGTCTCTGGGTGGAGACCCCATCGATCTCAGACCCAGGTAAGTCAGAGAAATTGGTCAGGGAGGGCTTAGTGGCATGAGGGTGGCGGGGTTTGGAAGGGAGGGTCTGACAGGACATCCATATGGGGACATTTGCTCCTGTCCTCTGGAGGGGTATATTATAAAGGGATCATCCAAAGATATAGACATAGAACATAGAACAATACAGCACAGAACAGGCCCTTCGGCCCACGATGTTGTGCCGAACATTTGTCCTAGCTTAAGCACCCATCCATGTACTTATCCAATTGCCTCTTAAAGGTCACCAAAGATTCTGACTCTACCACTCCCACAGGCAGCGCATTCCATGCCCCCATCACTCTCTGGGTAAAGAACCCACCCCTGACATCTCCCCTATACCTTCCACCCTTCACCTTAAATTTATGTCCCCTTGTAACACTCTTGCTTTACTTCCTGCACTTTTTAAAACCTTAAAAACAGGCTGGCTAATCCCACCGACCTGTCCACGCCAACCTCACACAGAGGGTGGTGGGTGTTTGGAACATGTTGCCAGCAGAGGTGGTAGGGACAGGCACGGTAGATTCATTTAAGATGTGTCTGGACAGATGCAGAGGGATACAGATGCTTAGGAATTGGGCGACAGGTTTAGACAATACGTTTGGATTGGCTCAGGCTTGAAGGGCTGAAGGGCCTGTTCCTGGGCTGTAAAGTTTCTTTGTTCTTTGTTCTTTGTATTATGGCATAACTAGGGTGGTATTGAACTTGCAATTGTTTGTAAAGACAAGCCATTGATGTAGCGTGTATTTGTTCTGGAGTTAGTCATTTTCCTTCTGGAGTGGGCTCCAAACGCTCCTGTTTTAGTCCTTATCCTCCCACGTTCGTACTGGAGTAGTCTTCCTTGCTGAGGTTTGCCACACGAGGTTCTTGTGTTAGTAATCAGCTTTTCCCCATTCCTAACTGCGCTGAATGAGCAAGCTCTCACACCATTGCTCACCACGTGCTGGAGGAGCTGTCAGATCTCACCCACAGCACTGCCACTATTCTCGATGGGCAGGTGGCCTCACAGTACAGAGCTCCTGATCACTGCTGCTGCCTCTACCCTGCTCCGGGGAAGGGAATGCCAAGAGCTGCTAGCTCCATCGTGCTATAGGAAAACCACTTCCTGCTCCAACTCCAGGAGCTTCTATTTCTTAACAAGATATAGTTTATTGCATGGTTACAACTAGTATTGCATTAATATTGTTTTGGAACCTTTGAGGATGACCAGATGTGAGAGTTCCTTCCTTTGAGAGCTGTTGGGAAGACACAGGGAAGTGGAGTTGAGGATTATCAGGATCAACCATCATCTAGTGGAATGGTAGAGCAAACTCGATGGGCTGAATGGTTTACATCTGCTCCTACAACATACTGTCCCACAAGCTCATATCACATCACAACAGATTCAAGAACAGCTTCTTCCCTGCTGTTATAAGACTGCGGAATGGACCTCTCCAATTTCAAATCACAGTGATCTTGCTCTGTGCCCCTCCCGTGTAGCTGTAACCCTATACACCTCACTCTGTCCAAACAGCTGAAGATTACTTGGTCCTTGTTTGCTACAATCTGCCTGTTCTCCTCACAAAACAAAGCTTCTCATTGTGATTAGCTATATGTGATGACAATAAGTCAAATCAAATCAAATCAAATTGACAGTAGATGATGTTCATGATATATTCGGCATTAACCCTTTCCCACCCTTTCAGGCACATGGACAACACAATGGACATTGCCGAGGTGGGTCTGGGGGTGAGAGTGTGGCCCGGGTGGGGGATGAGGTGAGTGACCTGGGTGGGGGGGTGACTTCCCTACACTCCCCGATGATTCCCTACACTCCCCGATGATTCCCTACACTCCCCGATGATTCCCTACACTCCCCGATGATTCCCTATACTCCCTGAGATCCCTTCACTCCCCGAGATCCATTCACTCCCCGAGATCCCTTCATTCCCTGACATTCCCTACACTCCCCGGGATTCGCTACACTCCCCTAGATTCCCAAAACTCCCTGGGATCCCTATACTCGCCGAGATTCCCTACACTCCCTGAGACTCCCTACACTCCCCGAGATTCCCTACATTCCCCGAGATTCCGTACACTCCACGAGATTCCCTACACTCCCCTAGATTCCCAAAACTCCCTGGGATCCCTACACTCCCCGAGATTCCCTACTCTCCCTGAAATTCCGTACACTCCCCGAGGTCCCCTACACTCCCTGAGATCCCTACACTCCCTGAGATTCCCTACACTACCTGAGATTCCCTACACTACCCGAGATTCCCTACACTACCCGAGACTGCCTAAATTCCCTGAGATTCCCTACACTCCCCGAGATCCCCTACACTCCCTGTGATCCCTACAATCCCTGAGATTCCCTACACTACCTGAGATTCCCTACATTCCCCGAGATTACCTATATTCCCTGAGATTCCCTACACTCCCCGAGATTCCCTAGAATCCCTGAGATTCTCTACACTCCCCGAGATTCCCTACACTCCCTGAGAATCCCTACACTCCCCGATGATTCCCTACACTCCCCGATGATTCCCTACACTCCCTGAGATTCCCTACACTCCCTGAGATCACTACACTCCCTGAGATCCCTTCTCTCCCCGAGATCCCTTCATTCCCTGACATTCCCTACACTCCCCGAGATTCCTTCATTCCCGAGATCCCTTCTCTCCCCGAGATCCCTACACTCCCTGAGATCCCTACACTCCGAGATTCCCTATACTCCCTGAGATTCCCTACACTCCCCGATGATTCCCTACA
>NC_057735.1:3176296-3193188 GCF_004010195.1 Chiloscyllium plagiosum
CCTTCTTCCTCCTCCTCCTTCTTCCTCCTCCTCCTCCTTCTCCTCCTCCTCCTTCCTCCTCTTTCCTTCCTTCCTTCCTTCCTCTCAGAATGTGGGGCAGCTGGTCCAGGGACAGTCCCATTCCTCTCAGACATAGTCAAGGAGGAGAGTCCTTGCACGCGCGCACACACTGATCCAGCTCTCTGAGGCAGGTCTCAGAGTGAACAGAACCTCTCACATTCCTGTTTATTTATTTTTCCCTGTTCATTATATTTTATTATACAATTCACAGTTTGCAAAACAGTTAACATTT
Organism: Chiloscyllium plagiosum; assembly: GCF_004010195.1. Taxonomy (NCBI): domain Eukaryota; kingdom Metazoa; phylum Chordata; class Chondrichthyes; order Orectolobiformes; family Hemiscylliidae; genus Chiloscyllium; species Chiloscyllium plagiosum. The sequence goes on from NC_057735.1 coordinate 3,176,589, forward strand.
ACAGCTGTATAAGGGAGGGAATGGCAAAGCCAAGCCCCAAACCCTGACATTCAACCGGTTTTCAGGGAGATGAGAACAAACCTCAAATCCCAGTTTCAATCATTACAAACAGGAACAATGACACTTGTACATAAAAGACAGTCCAATTATGTAAGAAACCATGCATATAATACACACTCCTGTTGCTTATCTCTGTCAGCCAGGACTCCCTGATTGGACCAAAGGAACAGCCACAATCAGGGAACTCTGAGTATATGAACTCCACCTGGAGTTACAATCACCACACTCTCGTTCCATCTTCTACTGTCTCTCTCCCTCTCTCTCTCTTTCTCTCTCTCTAATTGCCTCTTTCTCATTCCTTTTGTTCATTCACAGGATGTGGCTGTCTCTGTCCAGGCCTGGCATTAATTGCCTGTCCCTAATTGCCCAGAGAGCAGTTGAGAGACAATCACATTGCTGTGGGTCTGCAGTCACACCTCAGCCAGACGAGGTAAGGAGATGGCAGATTCCTGCCCAAACGGACATGAGGGGACCAGATGGGTATTTCTGACAAAGTCACCACCGCCCGCTCATGTCCCTCATGTGTCTCGTTCACTCCCTTCCCTCCTTCATTTCATTTCCTCCTCTGTCTCTCAATCTTTATTCCAACATCTTTTGCTCTCATTCTCTCTCTCTCTACATAGAACATAGAATGTTACAGTGCAATTCAGGCCCTTCGGCCCTCCATGTTGCACCAACCTGTGAAAATAATCTGATGCCCATCTAACCTACACCATTCCGTTATTATCCATATGTATGTCCAATGCCCATTTAAATGCTCTTAACGTCGGCAAGTCTACTACTGTTGCAGGCAGGCCGTTCCTCACCCTTACTACTCTGAGTAAAGAAACTACCACTAATACTTGTCCTAAATCTATCATCCCTCAATTTAAAGCCATGTCCCCTCATGTTAGCCTTCACCATCTGAGGAAAAAGACTCTCCCTGTCCACCATATCTAACCCTCTGATTATCTTATACGTCTCTATTAAATCACCTCTCAACCTTCTTCTCTCCAACGAAAACAGCCTCAAGCCCCTCAGCCTTTCCTCATAAGACCCTCCCTCCATACCAGGCAACATCCTAGTAAATCTCCATTGAATCCTTTCCACAGCTTCCATATCCTCCAGAACTGTACATAATACACCAAGTGTGGCCGCACCAGTGTCTAGTATAGCTGCAGCATGACCTTGTGGCTCTGAAACTCAATCCCCCTATCAATAAACACTAACACACCATATGCCTTCTTAACAACCCTAACAACCTGGGTGGCAACTCTCAGGGATTTATGCACCTGCACACTGAGATCTCTCTGTTTATCTACACTGCCAAGAATGTTACCATTAGCCCAGTACTCTGCATTCCTGTTACTTCTTCCAAAGTGAACTACCTCACACCTTTCCGCATTAATCTCCATTTGCCACTTCTCAGCCCAGCTCTGCATCTTATTTATGTTCCTCTGTAACCCACAACATCCTTCGGCGCTATCCACAACTCTACCTACCTTAGTGTCATCCGCAAGTTTACTAACCCATCCTTCTACACCCACATCCAGATCATTTATAAAAATGACAAACAGCAGTGGCCCCAAAACAGACCCTTGTGGCACACCACTGGTAACTGAGCTCCAGGATGAACATTTCCCATCAACCACCACCCTCCGTCTCCTTTCAGCTAGCCAATTTATGATCCAAACCACTAAATCACCTTCAATCCCGAAACTCCATATTTTGTGTAATAGCCTACCATGTGGAACCTTACCAAACGCCTTACTGAAGTCCACATACACCACATCAACCACTTTACCTTCACCAACCTGTTTGGTCACCTTCTCGAAGAACTCAATAAGGTTAGTGAGGCATGACCTACCCTTCACACAAAACCGCGTTGACTAACTCTAATCAAATTATTCCTTTCCAGATGATTATAAATCCTATCTCTTATAACCTTTTCCAACACCTTACCCACAATCGAAGTAAGGCTCACCGGCCTATAATTACCAGGGTTGTCTCCACTCCCCTCCTTAAACAAAGGAGTAACATTTGCTATCCTCCAGTCTTCTGGCACGATTCCTGTCGACAATGATGACATAAAGATCAAAGCCAAAGGCTCTGCAATCTCCTCCCGGGGCTTCCGAGAGAATCTGAGGATAAATCCCGTCCGGCCCAGGGGACTTATCTATTTTCAGATCTTCCAAAATTGCTCAAACCTCCTTTTTGTCAACTTCAATTCCATCTAATCTTGGAGCCTGTATCCCCATACTCTCACTAACATTACCCTTTTCCAATGTGAATACTGACAAAAAGTATTCATTAAGCACTTCCCCTATGTCCTCAGGTTCCACACACAACTTCCCACTATTATCATTGATTGGCCCTAATCTTACTCTAGTCATACTTTTATTCCTGATATAGCTATAGAAGGCCTTAGAGTTTGCCTTGATTTTATCCACCAACAACTTCTCATGTCCACTCCTGGCTCTTCTTAGCTCTCTCTTTTGATCTTTTCTGGCTAACTTATAACTCTCAAGCCCCCTAACTGAGCTTCACACCTCATCCTCACATAAGACTTATTCTTTCTCTTGACAAGAGTTTCAACTTCTTTAGTAAACCATGGCTCCCTCTCTCAACAACCACCTCCCTGCCTGATAGTTATATACTTATCAAGGGCCCACAGCAGCTGTTCCATGAATAAGCTCCACATTTCAAGTGTGTCCATTCCCTGCTGTTTCCCTCTCAATCCTATGCATCCTAAATCTTGCCTAATCGCATCATAATTGCCTTTCCCCCAGTTATGCCTCTTTCCCTGCTGTATATACCTATCCCTGCCCACTGCTGTTGGAAATGTAATCGAATTATGGTCACTAGCACTAAAGTGCTCACCTACCTCCAAATCTAACACCTGGCCGGGTTCATTCCCTAGTACCAAATCCAATATGGCATCGCTCCCTTGTTGGCCTGTCTACACACTGTGTCAGAAAACCCTCCACACATTGAACAAAAACTGTCCCATCTAAACTACTTGAACTATAGTGTTTCCAATCAATGTTGGGGAGGTTAAAGTCCCCCGTAACAAATACCCTGTTACTCTTGCTCCTCTTGAGAATCATCTTTGCTATCCTTTCCTCTACACCCCTGGAACTATTCGGAGGCCTATAGAAAACTCCCAACAGGGTGACCGCTCCTTTCCTGTTTCTAACCTCAGCCCATACTCCCTCAGTGGACGAGTCCTCAAACATTCTCCCAGCTGCTGTAACTCTCCCCCGATTAACAATGCCACACGCTTCCCCCACACCTGCCCTGTTTTACCATCTTCTCCGTTCTTGCTGAAACATCTCAATCCCGGAATGTGCAACAACCATTCCTGTCCCTCCTCTAGCCATGTCTCTGAAATGGCCACAACATCGAAATCCCAGAAACCAACCCCAGGCTGCAAGTTCACCCACCTTATTCCAGGTGCACCTGACATTGAAGTACACACATTGCACACCAATACCCTGAATTCAGGTGTCCTCTCGCGACCTTGTAAACCTATCCCTGACCTCATTACCCTCAACCTCCTGAACACTGGAACTACAATTCAGGTTCTCATCCCCCTGCTGCATTAGTTCAAACTCCCCGTGAAGAACATTAGCCAAGTTCCCCTCCAAGATATTGGTACCCCTCTGGTTCAGGTGAAGACCATCCTGTTTGTAGAGCTCCAATTATCCCAGAATCCAAAACCCTCCCTCCCTGCACCATCCCTGCAGCCTTGTGTTCAGCTCCTCTCTCTCTCTCTGTCCCTTGCCTTACTAGTAAGTGGCACGGGCAACAAACCAGAGATAACAACTCTGTTTGTTCTAGCTCTAAGCTTCTACCCTAGCTCCCCCCATCCCTGCAGCCTTGTGTTCAGCTCCTCTCTCTCTCTCTCTGTCCCTCGCCTTACTAGTACGTGGCACGGGCAACAAACCAGAGATAACAACTCTGTTTGTTCTTGCTCTAAGCTTCTACCCTAGCTCCCCGAATTTCTGCCTTAGATCCCCACCTTTCCTTCTACCCATGTCGTTGGTGCTTCTGTGGATCACAACTTGGGGCTGCTCCCCCTCCCCCTCCCGGCCCCCCCCCCCCCAACAGTATCCAAAACGGTGTACTTGTTGTGGAGGGGAACAGCCACAGGGGATCCCTGCACTGCCTGCCGGTTCCCTTTCCTACCCTTGGCGGTAACCCATGTACCTTCTTCACCTGGTTGTGGAGTAACTACCTCCCTGTAACTCCTCTCTATCACCCCCTCCGCCTCCCAAATGATCTGAAGTTCATCCAGCTCCAGCTCCAGTTTCCTCACACAGTTCTCGAGGAGCTGGAGTTGGGTGCACTTCCCACAAATGAAGTCAGCAGGGACACTAGAGGCGACCCTTACCTCCCACGTACGGCAGGAGGAACAGTACCTCTCTCTCTTTCCTTGTCCTCCCACTTGGTCGGCCTCTGCTCTGAGGTAGAAACTGACTGACACACACACACCCCTCACTCCCGATCACCAACCCATGGCAAGGTCCTGCAGCCAATGCAAAAACGTTCCAACCCAACAGCAACTTGAGAGAGGCTGGGGGGGCGGGGGGTAGTGAGAGTGGGGTTGGGTGTGAGATAGGGCTGAGGCAAGATGTTGTTGTATTGAGATGGTTGACAGCACCTTGCAATGTGCTGTGAGGCAGCCTCTGTGGGTTTTATACTGCGCCATCTCTTTCTGAATCCCAGTCAATCTGCTCAAGTCTAGCTTACCAAGCCCACCTTGGAAGTAAGAGGTCTGGCCCAATTTCTGGTCTCTCCTGTGTGGCCTCTGCTTTGCCATGTTAGAGTAGCTCTCACCCCTGTCCCTGTGTAAACCTGGAACAAGAGCAGCTCAGAGACTGGGAATCCTGCAGTGAGTAACTCTCCTCCTGACTCCCCAAAGCCTGTTCACCATCGACAAGGCACAAGTCACGAGTGTGATGGAATATTCCCCACTTGCCTGGATGGGGAAATTCGGGGAGCTAGGGTAGAAGCTTAGAACTAGAACAACTTGCCTCGAGAAACTTGACACCATCCAGGACAAAGCAGCCCCCGCTTGATTGGCTCCACATCCACAAACATCCATCACTGACCCTCAATAGCAGCAGTGTGTACCTTCTACAAGATCCACTGCAGAAATGCACCAAGACTGCTTTGGACATCACCTTCCGAACCCAGGACCACTTCCATCGAGAAGGATAAGGGCGGCAAAGGGAAACACCTCCAAGATCTCCTCCAAACCACACACCACCCTGACTTGGAAATGAACCACAGAATCCCAATAGTACAGAAGAGGCCATTCGGCCCATTAAGTCCACATTCATCCTCTGAAGAGGTTCTCACCCAATCCCTGCAACCCTGCAATTTGCCATGCAAAATCCACCTAACCCGCACATCTTTGGACTGTGGCCTACCTACAGCACATGGACAGCAGAGGTTCAAGAAGGCAGCTCATCCCAACCTTCTCAAGGGGCAACTAGGGACGAGCAATAAATGCTGGGACAGCCAGCAAGTCACACGCCCATAATTGAATAATAAAAAACATGGCAAGACATGTGGTAATCAACAGTGACCCAGCCAGTGATACGCAAATCCCACGGGTGAATGTAAGAGAATGCCATAATGAGATCCCATTATTCTTGCCTGCTCAGACCAGGGACGGTCTGCTGGCATTTATTCGAAATGCAGGCCCCTGACTAGGAATTAGACATTACCCTGGCTCACAGAGATTCCCCTCCTTAAGCGGGCAACATCCCTGCCCTTCATACATCATCACAATCGGGATGTTCAAACCAATTAAATTACAAAGTAACTCAATTAAAGCTTGTAGATACAGATTGCCTCTGACTGCAGGAGTGATTGATAATCAGCGGGGAGCTGGGAGCAGAGTGTGGCTGAGAGGGAAAGCAGGGATTCAGAATCGATCAAGTTAACAATGTCTACTAGGGAGCAAGACCTCACCGTATTGAATGACATTTAGTTTTCAGAGATTTATTGATCCTGAATGTTTTAACTCCAGCAGAGAGCTGATAAAGATTTGTGTTTGGAGCAAAATGCATTCATCTGCCTGACTTAAATTCATAACTGGGACAAATGGTGCATTTACATAGTACGTCGTGGCATCTCAGCGAGCCCAGGAATGCTCCCTTTCAGTTATTGGGAGGTACACAGGCTGGCTCACTCACTGAGGGTGGGGTGGCACAGAGGGTTGGTGTCACTGCCTGGCTGGGAGGGGGCAATGAGGAAGATCATGTCCACCTTACCAAGTCTGCTGGATGTTCCATGACATTGATTTAATGCAAAAGACACCTTTAACGACCAGGGGATTGAATATCGTTCTCAACAACCCGTTTAATTATTTATGTGCTATATCTATCTTTATTTCAATCCTGTTGCAGGCTAGGGGAAGGGTAAAAACCCCTCAGGACAGCAACTACAGTGTCACACCTCCAAAGGCAAATGATAGGAACCTATCTCTTTAACCAGCTTTCGCTGACTATTCCAACATTCCTTCAGGTACATAACCTGGCATCAAGGTCTCTTCTGAGTATGGTTCCTCGCAAACTAGTCAAATGTTTTATGAAGGAAAAGGTGCCTTATGAATGCAAGTTGTTGTTGTCTTCTGGATCTTACTGAAATGATACAATTTATTGATTAGACTATTAAATGAGCAAGGTAGTTTGCATCAGCACTGGTCACTCTGAAGCTGTTTGGCTTTTCAATATTTGATCGGAATGTGACATGGCCATAATCCATCAACCCCCCATTAATGTTCACGGGGAAACGGCTTCGAATCCATCTGTGGCGAAAGCTCAAAAGGGGAGGCTTTTGTGACGTGGTGGTAGTGTTCGTATCTCTGAGCCTGGAGGCTGGGTTTCAAGTCCCACCTGCTCCACAGGTGTGTCATAACATCCCTGAGCAAGCTGTTGTAGAAAATATCCGGAGTGGAGGAATGTTGGCGACACTCTCCACCATAAAACTCCCCCCCCACCCCCTGCCGGAGACAGGTAGGTGTTGGTTCCCCAAAGAGACCAGTCTTCCTGAAAGCTGCTGTGTGTTAGAGCTGGTGTGTGCTGTGTTGGGGCAGAGCCCCTTGAACAGGTCAGTCTCATGTCAGTGGGGAGGGCACAACCAGTGCTTACGGGCTTTATTCAGATCAGTTTCAGCTTCAGAATAAAACACCTCTGTTCATAGCATCCCCTATAGTACAGGAAAAGGAGCTACTCTGCTGTTCACACAGCATCTCACTCCTCTCCGGGCTAACCTGCACATCTTTGGACGTTGCTGCAGAAGGAAACCACAGAGCACCCAGAAGAAACAGAGGGGAATATGCAAATTCCACCCAGACAGTCACCCAAGGCTGGAACTGAACCCAAGTCCCTGGGCACTGAGGCAGCAGTGCTAACCACTGAGCCACCATACCCTGCTGGGTTGGGGCAAATGATGAGTTTGAATGTTCTTAATTCTGGCTGGAGCCCAGTAACTAGCCAGTACAGAACATAAGAAATCATCAATCAATCATTAATCAATCAGCTCCCAATGCTGCCCTGCCATTGGACCATTGACCCTGCAGTGGAAGTGGCAGTAACTCAGCCAATTAGAGGTCCAGTTAACTGTAATCTGTGCAGGTGACTGGCATTTTGCCATCGGGGGACCGATGGTCCTCAGCACCTCCACAGCTGGCTTCCCAGTGGCTTCTGAGGATGGGCTCAAAGTTGGCCTCATCAAGTCTCCAGAGGTTTCAGGGTGACTCCATGCCTGCCCCCCACCCTGTGCTGTCAAAGGAATTTCTTCTCTGATAGCTGCGATTTGACCTTTAAGTCCCTTGCAGAGAAAGAAAACATTATGTAGTCATTCCCCCCCCACTCTCTTTCTCTCTATCTTGGTGGCAGCTTCACTGAGTTACTGTCCCAGTCAGAGGCTGTTGCTAGACGGATTGTCACTGCAGTCCCACTGGCTGCCTGCAGAGACACAGGAGCTACCCACCAAAGTTGGGGCTGAGCTCCTGCACAGAAATTCTCACTGGGAGATTTGTTTTGGACCATGTTTGTGCTCATGCCTATTTTGTATATCAAATGGTCACTTGATAAATAGAAACCCGAGGTCCTGTCAGAAGAAAACCAGATGACATCTTCTTGGTGTCTTTGGACAACATTTGGTGGAGCACCTGAAACATCTGCTTCAGTTGAGATGTCGATCCTTTACTCCTGTGCTCTGACCCTTAGCTCGGCCACACCTTGATCTTAAATTCTCTCTCACTCCTCTGTGTCTCCACACCCTCAACCAGATTCTCCAGCGTCTCTGCGCTCCCCTAATTCTCAGTTCTAGCCTTTTCACTACTCCACCTTGGCCCTGAGCTCTGAAACCTCCTCCCAACCCCTCTCTTCTACCTCTCTATCCTCCTTTTAAAAACGTACCTTCATGAACCAACCTTATGTCCACCTGTCCGAATGTAACTCAGAGTTGGACATCGTCGAGTAGAATTCCTGGGAAGTGCCTGGACACAATTTACTTTTAAAGATACAATGTAGGTATAGTTTGTTGGTGCATACAGACCTCCCAGTTAATCACTTTTCTCAAACTTAAGTTAGGAACAAGGCTGACTTCATCGATTTAGCTGTAGAAAGGCATTATAAGAATGTTTTCAAGAGAGAGATAATGATATCGTACAGCTAGTCATGATCTTCTCAAGGGAGTCTTCCTTTGACTAAAACTGGAGTGCTTCCATATCCCTGCAGAGGTTTACATTACGTAATGTTTCAATGTGGATCAATATCTAGGTGATGCTGAATATTTGGACAAAAGCCTTCCACTTTAGGGACATCATTTTGAATCCAGTTACAACCTAGATGAAAATGTCATAAAGCACACTGAAATGAGATGGATTCAGGTCAGTCTTCTGAATCCGGTAAATACGGTTACACAGATTTACCCCAAAAGCAGAGCTGTTTGGATATCATTGCACAGGTTAGAGAGGGCAGGAAACTGAAGCTGGGAAGTGAGGGAAACCAGCAGTGATCTGGGTTGAGGTACATCACTGGGGCAATGTGAAGGGAGCTGCGTTTTATACATAACACAGACTCTCCCTATCCCAGCAGGTTTAGGGCATTGGTGCTAGCAATGCAGACGGAATGCTACATTCCTCACTATACAAGTGCAGATTACGACATTCCTGGGAGAATTGACGGGAAGAGAGATGAGAGTATGAAATTCTCCAGCACATGGAAATCGCCAAGGGAATGCAATAGATGAATTTAATGGGAATGCATGAAGCGGAAAGGCAGGAAGGATGGAGGATGTGTGATTAAATAAAGTAGGAAGAGAACATGAGGAACACAAGCAGAGCATGGACCAGCTGGGACAAATGAGCTGTGCCTGTGCTTAAATCTGGATGTAAAATGTTCGAAGCTCAATGTAATTCCAAGAGCACTGCAGGAGAGGAGCCCTGACCAGATTCTCCAAGTCTGGTAGGAAAAAAGATGACCCAGTAATTATGTCCTCCTGATCATTCAGAACCAACTCAACCTGAGGTGGGGCACAATGTTCCTAACCCCTGACTCCCAAAGCAACTGCTCAATTCTGAATATGGTCAGGACAGGAAACTCCCAGGAGGACCGTGACATCCTTAAAGCATCCCTAAAGAGGTCACTGGCTTGTAACTGACCAACGTGGCAAAGGATCATCCGGGAAGGCACTGAACACTGCGAGCGATTCTTCGGGAACGTACAGAGGCAACATCAAAAAGTCAGAGCGTGCTCAGAAACCTCCAAACAACCCAATCTCCTCCACCATCCCCGAGCCGGTAAGTACCACCTACTCCACATGTGGCTACATTCTGTGCATCACGTTCTGGACTACTCAGCCTCCTCCACCCCCATTGGACAGTATGCCCCTGCACCCAAGGGACTGCTGGAGAGAGTGGAAGATAAAATTCAAGTGTTACTGAGAACAAAAGCTTTTCATCTTGTACCCGTCAGGACCAATGCAAGAATGCTAAATTTCATATGTGAACAACAATTTCTACTACTGGAGAAGAGACATTGCCAAGTCAACTCTGTTTGACCAATTCATTGTCCTGGAGATATCCAAAGCATACTGTAGGCTCCCCAGGTTCCCAGGTAAAAATGAGAGAGAGGTTTGAATGTATTGTTGATAGAGAATGGGACCAATAATACGAATGGACTCGGCAGCTGGAAGAAATGGCAGCTTTCCTGGAACACTTGTTAATCTTTTTGGAAGCAAGGCTTTTTGTAGAAGTTCATATTCTCAGAGATAACCAAAGCATTATTGGAGGATCAGGGATTCAGTGTATGATCCAGCATTGATTTACTTTCCTCAGTGTCCAGCTGAATTTTCCTGAAATGGGTAGAATAGAGGAACAGAAGGAGAGCATTAGAATCCCTATAGTGTGGGAAAAGGCTCTTTGGCAGGATTGGCTGTCTGAAGAAGGCAGAGAGTTGGGATAAAAGGTTCTTTTTCAGAATGGCAGCCGGTGACAAGCGGTGTCCCGCAGGGTTCAGTGTTGGGGCCTCAGCTGTTCACGTTATATATTAATGATCTGGATGAAGGGACTGGGGGCATTCTGGCGAAGTTTGCCGATGATATGAAGTTAGGTGGACAGGCAGATAGTACTGAGGAAGTGGGGAGGCTGCAGAAGGATCTAGACAGTTTGGGAGAGTGGTCCAGGAAATGGTTGATGGAATTCAATGTGAGCAAGTACGAGGTCTTGCACTTTGGAAAAAAGAATACAAGCATGGACTACTTTCTAAATGGTGAGAAAATTCATAAAGCCAAAGTACAGAGGGATCTGGGAGTGCTAGTTGAGGATTCTCTAAAGGTAAACATGCAGGTTGAGTCCGTGATTAAGAAAGCGAATGCAATGTTGCCATTTATCTCAAGAGGGTTGGAATATAAAAGCACTGTTGTGCTACTGAGACTTTATAAAGCTCTGGTTAGGCCCCATTTGGAGTACTGTGTCCAGTTTTGGTCCCCACACCTCAGGAAGGACATACTGGCACTGGAGCGTGTCCAGCAGAGATTCACACGGATGATCCCTGGAATGGTAGGTCTAACATACGAGGAACAGCTGATGATCCTGCGATTATATTCATTGGAGTTTAGAAGATTAAGGGGAGATCTAATAGAAACTTACAAGATAATACATGGCTTGGAGAGGTGGACGCTAGGAAATTGTTTCCGTTAGGCGAGGAGACGAGGACCTGTGGACACAGCCTTAGAATTAGAGGGGGTAAGTTCAGAACAGAAATGCAGAGACATTTCTTCAGCCAGAGAGTGGTGGGCCTGTGGAATTCATTGCCGCGGAGTGCAGTGGAGGCTGGGACACTAAATGTCTTCAAGGCAGAGATTGATAAATTCTTGATGTCACAAGGAATTAAGGGCTACGGGGAGACTGCGGGTAAGTGGAGTTGAAATGCCCATCAACCATGATTGAATGGCGGAGTGGACTTGATGGGCCGAATGGCCTTACTTCTACTCCTATGTCTTATGGTCTTATGGCCCAACAAGTCCACACCGACCCTCTGAAGAGTAACCCACCCAGACCCATTCCCCTACCCTATATTTACCCCTGACTAATGCAGCTAATACTATGGGCAATTTAGCGTGGCCAATTCACCTGACCTGCACATATTTGGACTGTGGGAGGAAACCGGAGGAAACCCACGCAGACATGGGGAGAATGTGCAAACTCCACACAGGCAGTCGCCCAAGGTGGGAATCGAACCCGGGTCCCTGGCGCTGTGAGGCACTGTGCTGCCCATGTTACTCAGACGTACAATCGGGCTCTGGGTGATGTATTGCTACCTTCCCAAACCCTTGCCTTGATAGGTTTTCTTTGGACAGTTTTACACAATCTTCTGTGTGGAGACCTGCCTCCCGAACAGCTTCTCCTGAATCTTAAGGCAGCAAGACAATACTGCTGCCGGGGTGCAGTCTGCACATCTTCCCTCTGATTGCTAGAATTTGGAATTGTGATGATTCCCCTCGACTGCTAAGTGACTATTATACATATAATTAAAAGGATTTAAAATGCACACAAAAATAATCCAATTTGTCAACGAGCGTCATTTATGACAAAATGTTTATCAGCAGCAGCCTGTGGGTAGATGATTAGTAATGGGTCAGTGCAGGAGTGACTGACTGTAGGCAATATAAAATAGTGATTGAACCTGATGTGAAATAAAAACCAATCAGAAGCTGACTAATTCTGGACTACATACACAGAACAATTACAGCATGGAGAGAGGCCATTTGGCCCATCTCTGCCAGGACAAGTCAGCTAAGTCCATTCCATTGCCATTCTCTACCCCCACCCCACAGCCCTCCAAATATTCTCTGTTGAGAAACTTCCTTTTGAAGGTTATAAATAAATCTGCCTCCATCTCTCTACCAAGCAATGCATTTTTAGATGCTAACTATTCACTACAGAGAAAGGTTAAACAACACATCACCTCCAATTCCTTTGATTTGATTTGATTTGATTTGATTTGATTTATTGTTGCCTCTTGTACCGAAGTAGAATGAAAAGTTTTGCTTTGTGTGCAGTACAGGAGATCATATCATCCAAAGCCACAAGATCATCAGCTGATGGAACAGAGTGAGGAACACAAAGTTACAGCTGCAAAGAAGGTGCACAAAGCAAGGTCAACTTTAGATTTGAAATTTGAGGGGTCTGAAATTTGAGAGGTTCACTCATCAATCTAATAACAGTGAGGAACAAGCTGTTCACGAATCTGCTGTTACACATGTTTCAGGTTTTTGTATCTTCTGCCCGATGGAAGAGGTTGGAAGAGATTACAACTGGAGTGGGTGGGGTCTCTGATGATGGCTGCCTTTCTGTGGCGATGGGCTGTGTAGATGGAGTCAGTGGATGGGAGGTTGGTTTGTGTGATGGTCTGGGCTGTGTTCACAACTCACTGTAGATTCTTATAGTCCTGGCCTAGCAGTTGTCATGCTAAGCCATGATGCATCCAGATAGAATGCCTTCTATGGTACATCTGTAAAGGTTGGTGAGGACATGCCGAATTTCCAGAGCTGCCTGAGGAAGAAAAGGTGTTGTTGTGCTTTCTTGACTGTCGCATCTACATGGATGGACCAGCACAGGTTGTAGGTGATCACCACTCCCAGGAACTTGTCATTCTCAACTCTCTCCACCTCAGCTCCAGTGAGGGGCATGTCTTCCCTTCTTCCTGAAGTCGATGATTGGTTCTTTAGTTTTGCTGACATTGAGGGAAGATTATTATCATTGCAGCACAACACCAAGCGTTCTAGCTCCTTCCTGTATTCTGTCTCGTCATTGTTTGATATCCAGACTCCAACAGATTTTCCTTAAATTAGTATCCCTTTGTTTGTGATCCTTCTGCCATTTTTCCCTGACAACTCCGTCCAGATGCCCTATCATCTTGAACAGCTCTAGCAAATGTCCTCTCAACCCATCTTTTCTCAGGAGACCTGGCCTAGTAATGGTTCCCAATTCACTGTCACTTGCTTACTCAGTCAATGCCATTATCACAACCATCCACTTTGGCAAAACAAAATCCCAAAATTAACACAAAGATGTGATGAAGCAATGGTGTCCTTCCAGACCCATATCCATTGCTGTCTCTCAGCATTAATCCCCATAGTCCGTTTCACCGATCTGATCCACCTACGTCATCTTCATCTTCATCCACGTCATCTTCATCTCCTTCACAAAGTGACCATCCACCTACTTCATCTCCTTCACAGAGAGACCACCTCCTCTATCTTAATTCCAGGTCATCTGCTCAAACTGCTGGACACACAAAGTGCATGAATACTGTGTAAAAGCTGTTGATTTTCTTTTCAATTTATAACAGAGTGTTTGGAATTAAGGGGATAATACTTTTACTGTTTGTTTAAAAATCTTTGAATTTATGAGTGGACTGTTTGGTTTATTCCATTTAATCTTAATTTCTTTTGCTAATAAATTGCTGTTTAATTGTTAAAGCAAAGTTGCATTCTTTTGTTTCAGTGATAGACATCTTTGTTAAAATTAAAACAAAACAAAATATGATCTACCAAGCCAAGTTTCAGTACATGTTCAGTAATTGCATTTGGTGGCATCCTAACTTATAACACCAATTTAAAGGTTTTGAAATATACAATAAATTCCAAGTTTATTAATTCCAACAGCAATTCTTTACAGTATTCACATCCTTATGTATCCCAGTTCAATTTAACTGTGGCTTCAGTTCCCAATCTTGAGAATCTGATCACCTCTTCTTTGAATCTTCACACAATTGTGGTCAGACTTGCTCTGCTTCAAATAATCCCTTCAGGGTTTTGACCAATTACTTCTGGTTTGAAACTTTGAAATGCACCTCCTTGCACTGAGATAATCTGCTGCTTAATCATTCGAAACTAGTTCCCTTTCTTGGCAATTTTCTCCAACTTCAGCCAAAATATCTCCAAAACTGCCCCAAACTAATACCCAAAAGATTTTCAACTAGATGTTCCTCAAATCAAAAGAAATAAAGAGATAAAAAAGGTAAGAACTGCAGATGCTGGAAACCAGAAACCAAAACAGAAATTGCTGGAAAAACTCAGCAACATTCCGGAGGAGTTCCGAGGAAGAGTCACTCGACCCGAAACATTAACTCTGATTTCTCTGCACAGACGCTGTCAGACCTACTGAGCTTTTCCAGCAACTTCTGTTCTTGTTTCTAACAAAGAAATCAATCTTTGATCTTCTGATGCACATCTGTTTACTTTCTTCACCGATAAAGACTTGCCCCTTGCAAGTAAATTCCTTTTAGTCACCAAGAACTCTCTCTCTCAGACTGTTTTTCTTAAAGAAAAAAAGTCAACCATTCGATCCTTTCATTGACACTGACCAACAACCACGTGTCACTCACTCAATCACAAACTCAAAACTGAATGATACCAAAACATACAAAATCACAGACTTTACATCAAGTTATGAATTATTCATGTACTACACCAAACAGCATCTTTAATGGAATAAAATGCCCAAGATATTTTACTCAGATAATATATGACACCTTGGCCATATAAGGAGATATTGGCCACATGACTCGTTCAGTAATAGCATTGGTTGGGATCCTAACATACAGCACCAATTTAAAGGTGTGGACATTTGTGGTAAATTCCAATCGCATTAGTCCCAATGGCACGTTCCGTTTGCATTCATTTCTGAGACTGAATACTTGGCTAAGTTTTTAAGTGAGAGAGAGTAGAAGAGAGTTTGAGAGCTACATGGAAGGAATTCGAGAGGTTAGGACCGAGAGAGCCAGTCAGTTTGAATTGGCCACAATTTGCAGTGTCTGAACATCTGAAAGTGTGGAACAGGATGCTATATTGCGCCCAATTGATTTTAAAAAAATTGTTGCTTCCTCTATTCCTGCAGAATGGGCTCATTTAGGGGTAAAGTCATGATATTGCTGCAAATGCCAATTGGATACATTAGCATAAAAATTCAGTGCTAGGGAAACTCAGCAGGTTTGGCAGCATCTATGCAGAGAGAAACAGAGTTAATGTTTTGAGTCTGGACTGGGTACAGTGGCTGTCTGTCATGTCATGTGACAATGGTTTGCATCTTGATGGCCACCTCTGTGTTAAACTCTGTCTGGAGCTCCAGTCTGACAGCCATCTCAGTGGGCTTGGCTGCACAGGGGGGCAGTGGGGGGTGGGGGTGATTTGATTCACCAGCCTCTGTTTTCTGTGGGCCGTCTTCTCAGTCAGTGGAGCTTTATCTTACTGCTCACCTCTCCCAGTGTCCTTCCAGATAGTCAGCCTGGAGTTCAGAGTGATGTGGCAGTGCCAGGGGTGGGCAAAATTAAAAATCACATAACACCAGGTTATAGTCCAACAGGTTTATTTGAAAGTACTAGCTCCTTCGTCAGGTAGCTAGTGGGGCAGAACCAAAGAACACTAAATTTATAGTAAAAGATCAAAGTGTCATACAACTGATGCAATGTATTGAAAAAAAACGCAGACTGCTGTTAAGTCTTTAATCACTTAGAAAGGGGATGCCGGTTTCGATTGATTAATATGTAAATCCCAGAACTTTCAAGTGACAGTCCTGAGGTAAGGAAGTCAGGGATGATGAGGGGAAAAAGTGTGAAAGTGCAGATCAGGATTATCAAATCAGCCATGAGCTCATTGAAGGATGGACAGACTCAATGGGCTGAATGGCCTTCTCCTGCTCTTATGTCTACTTATCTTTTGGTCATGGCCATCAGCATCTCTCCCAGTTGGCAGTGCCAATGTCCACCATCTGCTTGGGCCATTTGCAGGTGTCCTTGAGGTGGATGTGTAGGCATCGGGCACAATGCCCAGATAAGGTCGGGGTGTCCAGTTGTCATCGATCTGGTGGACATGTGGGAGCCAATGTGGACTCACACTCACACACACACACACACACATACACACACTCTCACACACACACACACTCACAAACACACACACTCACACTGACTCTCACTCACACACACACTCACACTGACACACACACAGACACACACACACTCACTTACTCACT